>NC_134872.1:0-60000 GCF_049852395.1 Peromyscus maniculatus bairdii | reverse complement strand
AACCCTAACCCTAACCCTAACCCTAACCCTAACCCTAACCCTAACCCTAACCCTAACCCTAACCCTAACCCTAACCCTAACCCTAACCCTAACCCTAACCCTAACCCTAACCCTAACCCTAACCCTAACCCTAACCCTAACCCTAACCCTAACCCTAACCCTAACCCTAACCCTAACCCTAACCCTAACCCTAACCCTAACCCTAACCCTAACCCTAACCCTAACCCTAACCCTAACCCTAACCCTAACCCTAACCCTAACCCTAACCCTAACCCTAACCCTAACCCTAACCCTAACCCTAACCCTAACCCTAACCCTAACCCTAACCCTAACCCTAACCCTAACCCTAACCCTAACCCTAACCCTAACCCTAACCCTAACCCTAACCCTAACCCTAACCCTAACCCTAACCCTAACCCTAACCCTAACCCTAACCCTAACCCTAACCCTAACCCTAACCCTAACCCTAACCCTAACCCTAACCCTAACCCTAACCCTAACCCTAACCCTAACCCTAACCCTAACCCTAACCCTAACCCTAACCCTAACCCTAACCCTAACCCTAACCCTAACCCTAACCCTAACCCTAACCCTAACCCTAACCCTAACCCTAACCCTAACCCTAACCCTAACCCTAACCCTAACCCTAACCCTAACCCTAACCCTAACCCTAACCCTAACCCTAACCCTAACCCTAACCCTAACCCTAACCCTAACCCTAACCCTAACCCTAACCCTAACCCTAACCCTAACCCTAACCCTAACCCTAACCCTAACCCTAACCCTAACCCTAACCCTAACCCTAACCCTAACCCTAACCCTAACCCTAACCCTAACCCTAACCCTAACCCTAACCCTAACCCTAACCCTAACCCTAACCCTAACCCTAACCCTAACCCTAACCCTAACCCTAACCCTAACCCTAACCCTAACCCTAACCCTAACCCTAACCCTAACCCTAACCCTAACCCTAACCCTAACCCTAACCCTAACCCTAACCCTAACCCTAACCCTAACCCTAACCCTAACCCTAACCCTAACCCTAACCCTAACCCTAACCCTAACCCTAACCCTAACCCTAACCCTAACCCTAACCCTAACCCTAACCCTAACCCTAACCCTAACCCTAACCCTAACCCTAACCCTAACCCTAACCCTAACCCTAACCCTAACCCTAACCCTAACCCTAACCCTAACCCTAACCCTAACCCTAACCCTAACCCTAACCCTAACCCTAACCCTAACCCTAACCCTAACCCTAACCCTAACCCTAACCCTAACCCTAACCCTAACCCTAACCCTAACCCTAACCCTAACCCTAACCCTAACCCTAACCCTAACCCTAACCCTAACCCTAACCCTAACCCTAACCCTAACCCTAACCCTAACCCTAACCCTAACCCTAACCCTAACCCTAACCCTAACCCTAACCCTAACCCTAACCCTAACCCTAACCCTAACCCTAACCCTAACCCTAACCCTAACCCTAACCCTAACCCTAACCCTAACCCTAACCCTAACCCTAACCCTAACCCTAACCCTAACCCTAACCCTAACCCTAACCCTAACCCTAACCCTAACCCTAACCCTAACCCTAACCCTAACCCTAACCCTAACCCTAACCCTAACCCTAACCCTAACCCTAACCCTAACCCTAACCCTAACCCTAACCCTAACCCTAACCCTAACCCTAACCCTAACCCTAACCCTAACCCTAACCCTAACCCTAACCCTAACCCTAACCCTAACCCTAACCCTAACCCTAACCCTAACCCTAACCCTAACCCTAACCCTAACCCTAACCCTAACCCTAACCCTAACCCTAACCCTAACCCTAACCCTAACCCTAACCCTAACCCTAACCCTAACCCTAACCCTAACCCTAACCCTAACCCTAACCCTAACCCTAACCCTAACCCTAACCCTAACCCTAACCCTAACCCTAACCCTAACCCTAACCCTAACCCTAACCCTAACCCTAACCCTAACCCTAACCCTAACCCTAACCCTAACCCTAACCCTAACCCTAACCCTAACCCTAACCCTAACCCTAACCCTAACCCTAACCCTAACCCTAACCCTAACCCTAACCCTAACCCTAACCCTAACCCTAACCCTAACCCTAACCCTAACCCTAACCCTAACCCTAACCCTAACCCTAACCCTAACCCTAACCCTAACCCTAACCCTAACCCTAACCCTAACCCTAACCCTAACCCTAACCCTAACCCTAACCCTAACCCTAACCCTAACCCTAACCCTAACCCTAACCCTAACCCTAACCCTAACCCTAACCCTAACCCTAACCCTAACCCTAACCCTAACCCTAACCCTAACCCTAACCCTAACCCTAACCCTAACCCTAACCCTAACCCTAACCCTAACCCTAACCCTAACCCTAACCCTAACCCTAACCCTAACCCTAACCCTAACCCTAACCCTAACCCTAACCCTAACCCTAACCCTAACCCTAACCCTAACCCTAACCCTAACCCTAACCCTAACCCTAACCCTAACCCTAACCCTAACCCTAACCCTAACCCTAACCCTAACCCTAACCCTAACCCTAACCCTAACCCTAACCCTAACCCTAACCCTAACCCTAACCCTAACCCTAACCCTAACCCTAACCCTAACCCTAACCCTAACCCTAACCCTAACCCTAACCCTAACCCTAACCCTAACCCTAACCCTAACCCTAACCCTAACCCTAACCCTAACCCTAACCCTAACCCTAACCCTAACCCTAACCCTAACCCTAACCCTAACCCTAACCCTAACCCTAACCCTAACCCTAACCCTAACCCTAACCCTAACCCTAACCCTAACCCTAACCCTAACCCTAACCCTAACCCTAACCCTAACCCTAACCCTAACCCTAACCCTAACCCTAACCCTAACCCTAACCCTAACCCTAACCCTAACCCTAACCCTAACCCTAACCCTAACCCTAACCCTAACCCTAACCCTAACCCTAACCCTAACCCTAACCCTAACCCTAACCCTAACCCTAACCCTAACCCTAACCCTAACCCTAACCCTAACCCTAACCCTAACCCTAACCCTAACCCTAACCCTAACCCTAACCCTAACCCTAACCCTAACCCTAACCCTAACCCTAACCCTAACCCTAACCCTAACCCTAACCCTAACCCTAACCCTAACCCTAACCCTAACCCTAACCCTAACCCTAACCCTAACCCTAACCCTAACCCTAACCCTAACCCTAACCCTAACCCTAACCCTAACCCTAACCCTAACCCTAACCCTAACCCTAACCCTAACCCTAACCCTAACCCTAACCCTAACCCTAACCCTAACCCTAACCCTAACCCTAACCCTAACCCTAACCCTAACCCTAACCCTAACCCTAACCCTAACCCTAACCCTAACCCTAACCCTAACCCTAACCCTAACCCTAACCCTAACCCTAACCCTAACCCTAACCCTAACCCTAACCCTAACCCTAACCCTAACCCTAACCCTAACCCTAACCCTAACCCTAACCCTAACCCTAACCCTAACCCTAACCCTAACCCTAACCCTAACCCTAACCCTAACCCTAACCCTAACCCTAACCCTAACCCTAACCCTAACCCTAACCCTAACCCTAACCCTAACCCTAACCCTAACCCTAACCCTAACCCTAACCCTAACCCTAACCCTAACCCTAACCCTAACCCTAACCCTAACCCTAACCCTAACCCTAACCCTAACCCTAACCCTAACCCTAACCCTAACCCTAACCCTAACCCTAACCCTAACCCTAACCCTAACCCTAACCCTAACCCTAACCCTAACCCTAACCCTAACCCTAACCCTAACCCTAACCCTAACCCTAACCCTAACCCTAACCCTAACCCTAACCCTAACCCTAACCCTAACCCTAACCCTAACCCTAACCCTAACCCTAACCCTAACCCTAACCCTAACCCTAACCCTAACCCTAACCCTAACCCTAACCCTAACCCTAACCCTAACCCTAACCCTAACCCTAACCCTAACCCTAACCCTAACCCTAACCCTAACCCTAACCCTAACCCTAACCCTAACCCTAACCCTAACCCTAACCCTAACCCTAACCCTAACCCTAACCCTAACCCTAACCCTAACCCTAACCCTAACCCTAACCCTAACCCTAACCCTAACCCTAACCCTAACCCTAACCCTAACCCTAACCCTAACCCTAACCCTAACCCTAACCCTAACCCTAACCCTAACCCTAACCCTAACCCTAACCCTAACCCTAACCCTAACCCTAACCCTAACCCTAACCCTAACCCTAACCCTAACCCTAACCCTAACCCTAACCCTAACCCTAACCCTAACCCTAACCCTAACCCTAACCCTAACCCTAACCCTAACCCTAACCCTAACCCTAACCCTAACCCTAACCCTAACCCTAACCCTAACCCTAACCCTAACCCTAACCCTAACCCTAACCCTAACCCTAACCCTAACCCTAACCCTAACCCTAACCCTAACCCTAACCCTAACCCTAACCCTAACCCTAACCCTAACCCTAACCCTAACCCTAACCCTAACCCTAACCCTAACCCTAACCCTAACCCTAACCCTAACCCTAACCCTAACCCTAACCCTAACCCTAACCCTAACCCTAACCCTAACCCTAACCCTAACCCTAACCCTAACCCTAACCCTAACCCTAACCCTAACCCTAACCCTAACCCTAACCCTAACCCTAACCCTAACCCTAACCCTAACCCTAACCCTAACCCTAACCCTAACCCTAACCCTAACCCTAACCCTAACCCTAACCCTAACCCTAACCCTAACCCTAACCCTAACCCTAACCCTAACCCTAACCCTAACCCTAACCCTAACCCTAACCCTAACCCTAACCCTAACCCTAACCCTAACCCTAACCCTAACCCTAACCCTAACCCTAACCCTAACCCTAACCCTAACCCTAACCCTAACCCTAACCCTAACCCTAACCCTAACCCTAACCCTAACCCTAACCCTAACCCTAACCCTAACCCTAACCCTAACCCTAACCCTAACCCTAACCCTAACCCTAACCCTAACCCTAACCCTAACCCTAACCCTAACCCTAACCCTAACCCTAACCCTAACCCTAACCCTAACCCTAACCCTAACCCTAACCCTAACCCTAACCCTAACCCTAACCCTAACCCTAACCCTAACCCTAACCCTAACCCTAACCCTAACCCTAACCCTAACCCTAACCCTAACCCTAACCCTAACCCTAACCCTAACCCTAACCCTAACCCTAACCCTAACCCTAACCCTAACCCTAACCCTAACCCTAACCCTAACCCTAACCCTAACCCTAACCCTAACCCTAACCCTAACCCTAACCCTAACCCTAACCCTAACCCTAACCCTAACCCTAACCCTAACCCTAACCCTAACCCTAACCCTAACCCTAACCCTAACCCTAACCCTAACCCTAACCCTAACCCTAACCCTAACCCTAACCCTAACCCTAACCCTAACCCTAACCCTAACCCTAACCCTAACCCTAACCCTAACCCTAACCCTAACCCTAACCCTAACCCTAACCCTAACCCTAACCCTAACCCTAACCCTAACCCTAACCCTAACCCTAACCCTAACCCTAACCCTAACCCTAACCCTAACCCTAACCCTAACCCTAACCCTAACCCTAACCCTAACCCTAACCCTAACCCTAACCCTAACCCTAACCCTAACCCTAACCCTAACCCTAACCCTAACCCTAACCCTAACCCTAACCCTAACCCTAACCCTAACCCTAACCCTAACCCTAACCCTAACCCTAACCCTAACCCTAACCCTAACCCTAACCCTAACCCTAACCCTAACCCTAACCCTAACCCTAACCCTAACCCTAACCCTAACCCTAACCCTAACCCTAACCCTAACCCTAACCCTAACCCTAACCCTAACCCTAACCCTAACCCTAACCCTAACCCTAACCCTAACCCTAACCCTAACCCTAACCCTAACCCTAACCCTAACCCTAACCCTAACCCTAACCCTAACCCTAACCCTAACCCTAACCCTAACCCTAACCCTAACCCTAACCCTAACCCTAACCCTAACCCTAACCCTAACCCTAACCCTAACCCTAACCCTAACCCTAACCCTAACCCTAACCCTAACCCTAACCCTAACCCTAACCCTAACCCTAACCCTAACCCTAACCCTAACCCTAACCCTAACCCTAACCCTAACCCTAACCCTAACCCTAACCCTAACCCTAACCCTAACCCTAACCCTAACCCTAACCCTAACCCTAACCCTAACCCTAACCCTAACCCTAACCCTAACCCTAACCCTAACCCTAACCCTAACCCTAACCCTAACCCTAACCCTAACCCTAACCCTAACCCTAACCCTAACCCTAACCCTAACCCTAACCCTAACCCTAACCCTAACCCTAACCCTAACCCTAACCCTAACCCTAACCCTAACCCTAACCCTAACCCTAACCCTAACCCTAACCCTAACCCTAACCCTAACCCTAACCCTAACCCTAACCCTAACCCTAACCCTAACCCTAACCCTAACCCTAACCCTAACCCTAACCCTAACCCTAACCCTAACCCTAACCCTAACCCTAACCCTAACCCTAACCCTAACCCTAACCCTAACCCTAACCCTAACCCTAACCCTAACCCTAACCCTAACCCTAACCCTAACCCTAACCCTAACCCTAACCCTAACCCTAACCCTAACCCTAACCCTAACCCTAACCCTAACCCTAACCCTAACCCTAACCCTAACCCTAACCCTAACCCTAACCCTAACCCTAACCCTAACCCTAACCCTAACCCTAACCCTAACCCTAACCCTAACCCTAACCCTAACCCTAACCCTAACCCTAACCCTAACCCTAACCCTAACCCTAACCCTAACCCTAACCCTAACCCTAACCCTAACCCTAACCCTAACCCTAACCCTAACCCTAACCCTAACCCTAACCCTAACCCTAACCCTAACCCTAACCCTAACCCTAACCCTAACCCTAACCCTAACCCTAACCCTAACCCTAACCCTAACCCTAACCCTAACCCTAACCCTAACCCTAACCCTAACCCTAACCCTAACCCTAACCCTAACCCTAACCCTAACCCTAACCCTAACCCTAACCCTAACCCTAACCCTAACCCTAACCCTAACCCTAACCCTAACCCTAACCCTAACCCTAACCCTAACCCTAACCCTAACCCTAACCCTAACCCTAACCCTAACCCTAACCCTAACCCTAACCCTAACCCTAACCCTAACCCTAACCCTAACCCTAACCCTAACCCTAACCCTAACCCTAACCCTAACCCTAACCCTAACCCTAACCCTAACCCTAACCCTAACCCTAACCCTAACCCTAACCCTAACCCTAACCCTAACCCTAACCCTAACCCTAACCCTAACCCTAACCCTAACCCTAACCCTAACCCTAACCCTAACCCTAACCCTAACCCTAACCCTAACCCTAACCCTAACCCTAACCCTAACCCTAACCCTAACCCTAACCCTAACCCTAACCCTAACCCTAACCCTAACCCTAACCCTAACCCTAACCCTAACCCTAACCCTAACCCTAACCCTAACCCTAACCCTAACCCTAACCCTAACCCTAACCCTAACCCTAACCCTAACCCTAACCCTAACCCTAACCCTAACCCTAACCCTAACCCTAACCCTAACCCTAACCCTAACCCTAACCCTAACCCTAACCCTAACCCTAACCCTAACCCTAACCCTAACCCTAACCCTAACCCTAACCCTAACCCTAACCCTAACCCTAACCCTAACCCTAACCCTAACCCTAACCCTAACCCTAACCCTAACCCTAACCCTAACCCTAACCCTAACCCTAACCCTAACCCTAACCCTAACCCTAACCCTAACCCTAACCCTAACCCTAACCCTAACCCTAACCCTAACCCTAACCCTAACCCTAACCCTAACCCTAACCCTAACCCTAACCCTAACCCTAACCCTAACCCTAACCCTAACCCTAACCCTAACCCTAACCCTAACCCTAACCCTAACCCTAACCCTAACCCTAACCCTAACCCTAACCCTAACCCTAACCCTAACCCTAACCCTAACCCTAACCCTAACCCTAACCCTAACCCTAACCCTAACCCTAACCCTAACCCTAACCCTAACCCTAACCCTAACCCTAACCCTAACCCTAACCCTAACCCTAACCCTAACCCTAACCCTAACCCTAACCCTAACCCTAACCCTAACCCTAACCCTAACCCTAACCCTAACCCTAACCCTAACCCTAACCCTAACCCTAACCCTAACCCTAACCCTAACCCTAACCCTAACCCTAACCCTAACCCTAACCCTAACCCTAACCCTAACCCTAACCCTAACCCTAACCCTAACCCTAACCCTAACCCTAACCCTAACCCTAACCCTAACCCTAACCCTAACCCTAACCCTAACCCCTAACCCCTAACCCTAACCCTAACCCTAACCCTAACCCTAACCCCTAACCCTAACCCTAACCCTAACCCTAACCCTAACCCCTAACCCCTAACCCTAACCCTAACCCTAACCCTAACCCTAACCCTAACCCTAACCCTAACCCTAACCCTAACCCTAACCCTAACCCTAACCCTAACCCTAACCCTAACCCTAACCCTAACCCTAACCCTAACCCTAACCCTAACCCTAACCCTAACCCTAACCCTAACCCTAACCCTAACCCTAACCCTAACCCTAACCCTAACCCTAACCCTAACCCTGAGGAACCCTAACCCTAACCCTAACCCTAACCCTAACCCTAACCCTAACCCTAACCCTAACCCTAACCCTAACCCTAACCCTAACCCTAACCCTAACCCTAACCCTAACCCTAACCCTAACCCTAACCCTAACCCTCACCCTAACCCCTGAGAACCCTGAACCCTGAACCCTAACCCTAACCCTAACCCTAACCCTAACCCCTAACCCCTAACCCCAACCCCAACCCCAACCCCAACCCCAACCCCAACCCTAACCCCTAACCCTAACCCTAACCCTAACACTCGTTTAACCCTAACCCCACCCAGCACTGACTGTGAACAGGTAAGACCCCATCTGTAGACTGAGTACACCAGGTCCCTAGCCTCTAGGTCCCGGGAGCACATTTTGTGCCCATCTCCCAAGCCACTGGAGCCCCACGGAGTGGGAAGCTGCCCTTTCCCCTACCCCCTCACCAAGAAAACCGGTCCCACCCTGCACTGATTGGGAATAGCTGCTCCCTAAGACAGAGCCCACTGGTGCCCATTTGGCTAAGAGCTGCTCCCTGAGACACAGAATCCATCAGCATCAATCAGACCAAGAGCCCAGATTATTCCCAGAGCTCCCATTAGATCAAGAATAAGAACCAGACCAAGAGAGGCTCCCTCAGACACAGACATTACTTGCATGGAGTGGAGGAAGAGATGAGTAGACACCAGTGTAAAAATACAGTCAACAGCATAAAGACCAATATGGCACCATCAGAACCTAGTGGTTCTACATCAGCAAGACCTGAACATCCCAAAGCTGAAGAAGAAGGAGTAATCGACCTTAAAATGACTTTAAGAAGATGATAGAGACCTTTAAAGAGGAAATGAAAATTTTTCTTAAAGAAATTGAAGAAAAGACAAACAAAAAAATTGGAGGAAATCAGTAAATCCCTTAAAGAAAGCAAAGAAAACCAAGAAAAAAGCAATTAAATGGGTGAAGTAAACAGTCCAAGAATTGACAAATGAAATAGGAGCAATAAAGAAGACACAAACTGAGGGAATGCTGAGAGTAGAAAATCTGAGTAAATGAACAGAAACTACAGATGCAAGCATAACCAACAGAATGCAAGAGATGGAAATGAGAAACTTTGGTGTTGAAGATAAAACAGAGGAAATAGATTTGTCAGTTAAAGAAAACACTAAAGCCAAAAAAGTCATAACACAAAACATCCAGGAAATCTGGGGCACCATGAAAAGACCAAATCAAAGAATAATAGGGATAGAAGAAGGAGACAAATACCAACTCAAAGGCACAGAAAATATATTCAAAAAAATCATAGAAGAAAACTTTCCCAACCTAAAGAAGGAAATGCCTATGAAGGTACAAGAAGCTTACACAACACCAAATAGACTGGATCAAAAAAAAAAAAAGTCCCCTTGCCACATGACAATCAAACCACTAAACATATAGAATAAAGAAAAAATATTAAGAGCTGCAAAGGAAAAAGGCAAAGTAACATATTAAGGCAGACACATCTGTAGACAAATTTCTAAAGTCTTAGTAAATAAGAATCACAGAGCCAAATACAGAGGAAATAGCCAAAGAGATCAGAGAGCCATAACTATCTTATCTTACTACCTCACCACCATCTTCACCAGAGTTTCTTCCTGCCTGACTTGTGTTTTTATTGCCTTTCTCTTCTGCCTTCTCACTGGCTCTAAGCCCAGCCACATGACTTCCTCATCCCTGCCTGTCTATACAGACCTCTGGGTTAGAGTACCAGTTCTATTTTGGTCAGACTAGTGTAACTATTGTATTTTGGCTTCATGATAAGTTCAGTTCTTTATCCAGATTCTTCATTCCCTGTTCTGTGGATGCAAGAAATGGCTAGTCACAACAATTAATAATAATCTAAAATTGATTACCTCATCAGTTATTTTCAGTGTGAGCTACAGTCAAAGGAGGAAAGCTTTCATACTCCTTCTTGCCTATCCCTTTCTGTCCTGGGACTAGGACACCTGCTTTAAAATTGATCAGTGAACTCAGTTCTTACACAGGTCCCTCTTCGTTTGTAACTTTGCAATAAAATTCAGAGAAGTTGGAGGACACTAATTTACTGGTATATTTTTCCTTCTCACGGACCAGTTAAGGTCCAGCCTTGAAGCAGTAGCAGTACTTTCTTTCCAGCAATGAGCAGCAGAAGCAGGATTAGGTATTCAAAGCAATTCTCAACTGCATAGTGTGAGGCAAACTTAAGTTACAGGAAACATTGCTCTAAGCAGAAATAAATAATGAATAGCACTTGAAGAAAATGCAAAGAATTTCTTAATGACATGAAAACAATAGGGAATAGAAAAAATAAGAGATTAGAGCAGTGATACATTTAAAGAAAATCAAATTTTAAAAGTGAAACAAATAATTGTCTTTTTAAAAAAGATATAAAGAATTGAAAAAACACATAGCTATACTGACTTTGATTTATTTTTAGCATTTTCACTAAAATATATTAAATTTAATTAACTAGAATTTTAAATAATACAGTAAGAACCTCAAGGAATGACATAGAACTTCTGAATATCAGATAGGTGTTTTTTCAAACAAGAAATATTGGTTCCTAAAATAACCTGAAAAATTAAGAAAAATATAAATATCAAGATAAAGTTTCAAGCAAGATTTTAATTTTAGACACTTGTTATGAAAGATGAAGAAATTAGCATGTTGTTATTTCCCCTTCTACATCTCAAACATTTATTTAATGCATTACTTTGATGTTGCCCAATTTAATAACAAGCTTCTTCTGTTCTCTGGTTATAATTTCTTTTTTTTGTAATTTAGTTTTTTATTATACAAAAATGAGAATTCTTTTAAATTCATCTTTTTTTCTTTATTAAGAAATTTTCTACTCATTCTACATACCTCCCACAGATCCCATCTCCCTCCTCCTCTCACCCCCAGCCCTCCCTTCCAAGCCACCCCAAATTCCCACATCCCCCAAATCAAGGTCTCCCATGGGGAGTCAGCAGAGCCTGGCACACTGAGCCTAGGCAGGTCCAAGCCCCTTCCCACTGCACCAAGGCTTTGCAAGGCATCACACCACCAACCACCGACACTGGGCTCCCAAAAGCCTGCCCATGCCCCATATATGGATCCTGATCCCCCTGTCTGGGTGCCCCCCAAACAGTTCTAGCCAAACAACCATCTTCCATATCCAGAGGACCTAGTCCAGTCCCATGGGGGCTCCACAGCCATTAGTCTACAGTTCATGGGCTTCCACCAGTGTGGTAAGTTATCTCTGTACATCTTTCCATTATGATCTCAACATCCCCTGCCTGCAGAATCCCTCCTTTCTCTCATCAACTGGATTCCTGGAGATCAGCCTGGTGCCTGGCCGTGAATCTCTGCATCTGCCTCCATCAGTCACTGGACAAAGGCTCTATGATGGCGGGTAGGGTATTTACTAGGCTGGTCACCAGAATAGACCAGTCCAGGCACCCTCTAGACCACTGCCAGCACTCCCAGGTGGGGTCATCCTTGTAGATTCCTGTGAGCCTCCCTGGCACCTTGCCTCTTCCTCATTCCCTTCCTGTCCTCATCCATCATGGCATCTCCCTCCCTGCCCTCCCATTCTGTCCCTGTTCCAGCTTGACCCTCCCATTTCCCTATGTTCTCATTCCCCACTCCTCACCCTCCACCCCCTCCACTCCCAGTCTGCTCATGTAAATATCATCCACTTCTCCTTCACTGGGCCATTCATGTGTCCCTCCTAGGGTCTTTTCCTGTCAGCTAGCCTCTCTGGAGCTGTGGGTTGCAATCTGGCCATGCCTTCCCTCACATCTGGTATTCACTTATGAGTGAGTACATACTATGTTTGTCCTTCTGAGTCTGGGTTACCTCACTCAGGATGATATTTTCTAGTTCCATCCATTTGCCTACAACTTTCATGATATCATTGTTTTTTACTGCTGAGTAGTACTCCATTGTGTATATGTGCCACATTTTCTTTACCAATTCTTCAGTTAAGGGGCATCTAGGTTGAGAAAACCATTCTCTGGTAGAAGGAATTGTAGCATGAATCTTAAAAGTTCTTATTAATAAAATCAAACCTGGCCGGGCGGTGGTGGCGCACGCCTTTAGGCCCAGCACTCGGGAGGCAGAGCCAGGTAGATCTCTGTGAGTTCGAGGCCAGCCTGGGCTACCAAGTGAGCTCCAGGAAAGGCGCAAAGCTATGCAGAGAAACGCTGTCTCGAAAAACCAAAAATAATAATAATAATAATAATAATAATAAATAAAATCAAACCTGAGCCAGGTATTGGGGTGAACTGGAAGATCAGAGAACCAGAACAAGCCACAGCTACCTCACCTCACTGGATCCTCAGCTGGTCTTGTTTCCTCAGACTGGAGGCCTCTGAGTCCTCACCCAGAATGGGTCTCAGCTGAACTGCTGCTAGAAGCCTGAAAGCTTAACCAGCCAAATGCTTAACCAGGCCAAATGCTTCTAGTTTCTGGTCTTCGTGCCTTATATAACTTTCTGCTTTCTACCACCACTCCCTGCAATTAAAGGCTCACTTTCTAGGATTAAAGGCGTGAGTCACCATGCTTGGCTGTATCCTTGAACACATGGATTTCTGCCTCTGGAATGCTAGGATTAAAGGTGTGAATGCACCATTTTCTAGCCTTTGTATCTAGTGGCTGTTCTGTCTCTGACCCCAGATAAGTTTATTAGGGTGCACAATATTTTGGAGAACACAATACCACCACAGGGAATGCATGCCCCTATGTGCAATGTTAGCTGCTGAGACCTGTGGCCTGGCATACAACTAATGAATATAACCATTACAAGCAGGATTGAACATATCTGCATAGGAGAGTTCCTTTGTTGAAAATTCAAAATTCATTGGCTCAATCTAACCTTCCCAAATTACACACTCAAAATCTAGCCTGCCTTCACTCACACGATGGATCGATACATGCTGGAAACTTATAAAATCACTGATCCTGCTGCAATCAGGTCCTATTTCATAATGGTGACTCCAGCAGCTGATTGCTTACCCTGTTTCCCCCTGTAGTGTACACAATAAACTATTCCTCCTATTCTGGCATGAAGGCACACACAAATCCTCTTCCTGTTACTGAAATGGACAGTTGACTATATGACCCGAATTTTTAATTTTAAAACTTAGTGGTAGTTGAGTTCTTTAATCAAAAAATGTAGTTGGTTTAATCCCAAGGACAAGATGAGACGGAGTGGGATCAAGGCTACCTGATCCAACATAGAAAACTTGTCTCAGAAAATTTTTCTACAAGGCTGGAGGTACTGCTGTTATAGAATTAATATGCCTTTCCAGGAATAAATTATTCCACACATTTAAAAGTTTAATAAACCAAAATATCTTAAATAACAGTATGCATCAAGTGGTGGTTAAGGTTAAAAGAGGAGCTGGTCTGGCACAGATTTTGCATGCCATATATGCTGTCATCCTGAAGTCTCTTTTAGGTTCTGGCCTGAAGTTAAATGTTGAACAATTTAAATAGGGACAGGAGAGTGCAAGTCTAGAAATTTAGGCAGATGGAGATTTATAGAGCAAAACTATCTTTTAGATCATGCATCATGACCTAAATATAAATATAACATAATGCATGTTTACAAGATAAATAGATCATAATGTATGACATAAAAGATATATATAAAAATGCATCAATGCCACATGTACAAAGGAAAAAGAACGCAAATAGAAAAAAAGGCATAGAAAAGTCACCTATTCATACTATGAATGATGATCTTAAGTGAACAGCTATTCTGAGCTATTCTAACCTCAGAATAAGGCTTCCTTTGCCTCCAAGCAAGCTGGCTCAGCAGGCCACAAATGCTTCTATGAAGGACCAGAAAGAGTTCATTTAAATGAAGTCCTGACTGCTGTCCATCTCAAGGCTGTGACATTACTGTACAGAATTTAATTTTTGGTTGGGGTGAATGCTGAAAGATCAGAGAAACAGAACCAGCCACAGCTAACCTCACCTCACCAATTCCTCAGCTGATCTCATTTTCTCAAACTGGAAAGCCTCTGATCCCTCATCCGAATGGATCTCAGCTGAACTGCTGCTAAAAGCCTGAAAGCTTAATCAGGCTCTAGTTCCTGGTCCTCATGCCTTATATACCTTCCTGCTTCCAGCCATCACTTCCTGGGATTAAAGGCATGTGTCTCCATGCCTGGCTGTTTCCAGTGTGATTTTGAATTCACAGAGATCCAGATGGATCTCTGCCTCCAGAATGCTAGGATTAAAGGTGTGTGTGTTTGTGTGTGTGCCACCATTTTCTGACCTCTATGTCTATCTAGCAGCTGTTATGTTCTCTGACCCCAGAGAAGTTTATTAAGGTGAACAATATATTGGGGAACACAATATCACCACAAGAATGTGATCAAACTATCCCACAATATTTCCCCCTTTTTGTCTAAATAAAAATGGAAGGTTTTAACTCTAACACAGTATAACTATATACAATAAGAAGAATTATTGGGTAAGAATTACATTCATAATGTCCAGTCCATTTGCATTTGGAAAAACCAGAAAAAGTACTCCATTTTCTATCCTGTCTTGTTGACTGTAAAGTTCTGTACCTAATTTACTTTCTATCCTAACTTGTATTACCAATCCAAAACTATTTTTTTATCTGCAAACATTTTCTTAGATAAACAATTTAATTATGTCACTTAACCTTATACAATTTATACCACTTTTGTGAGTTTCTTCCCAGAATTTCATTTTTTAAGTTTTGTTTTATGTATATACGTGTTTACCCACATATGTCTATGTGTGATACCTGTAGAGGCCAGATGAGGGAATCAGATCCCTTGGAACTGGAGTTGCAGGAGATTGGTAGCAATCATGGTTTCTGGCAATGTAAACTGTGTCCTCTGCAATAACACTCAGTGCTCTTCATTGCTAAGCTATCTCTCAAGCCATATTTATGTTTAAAATTTATTTTTATACATTTTTAACTAAAATATTTTACATCACTTTCCCCCTTCCTTGTCCTCTCTTCATGTCTTCCCAAATTCTTCTCTTCGAATTTTTTCCTTGTTTAAATATGTGTGAATTAGTATATGCAAATATATGAATAAAACCTGTTGGGTCCATTTCTGTTAGTTATGTGCTATGGTTTTAGGACTGAACATGCTGTTTTGGATACACATATAGGAAGCCTGCCTGAGGCTAATTCACTCCACTTGCTGGAGAATTTTACTCTTTATTGAGCAACTTAAGTCTTACCCTTAAGTGACCTAGGCTACCTTGGACAGAAAACATCAAAAATAGAAAACTCGGAGTGGTAAATACCTCAGCTTACACTTGCTGGTGTCATGGCTCTAAAGTTCTAGAGCTACAGGGAAGACTATTGGCTCACTGTTCTGAGCCAATCATAGCCTTCCTAGGTTTCATGGGCTTCCCACCATACCCCATTGGCCATTCTCCTCTTGGATGATGTTGAAATCCTGAGATTCCTGCCTCCTCTAAGTATCATTGTTACAGGCCTGTGCTACCATGCCTGAATTAGGTGGCTTCACCTTCATTTAGTGAGGCATTAGAATAATAAAATGAGTAAGAGGAGTAGTTACACTTAAGTATCTTGATCTCTGTGAGCCTGGATTTTACCATCTGTAGAATATGAACAGTACTCTGCTCTAGTCGTTTGATTAATAATAATAGACTTAAAGATAAAGAAAAACAATACTGCTCATAGTTAGAAGACAATGGACTTTAAGGTGGGAGGGCTGCATTTGATGGGAACCTTCTTCTGTTACTGGAGTTAGGAACAGAGTCTATAGCCTGGCTACCGAAACAAGCTAGGCAGAGCCACTCACTCTTATTAAGTCAATTAAAAGAACCAAGTTATAATAGGTGGTAGTTCATGCCTTTAATCCTAACACTTGAGAGGCAGAGGTAGGTGGATTTCTGTAAATTTTATGCTAGCCTGGTCTACAGAGCTAGTTCCAGGACAGCCAAGGCTACACAAAAAAACTTGTCTTGAAAATTAAGAAAAAAAAGTGCTGGAGAGATGGCTCAGAGGTTAAGAACACCAGCTGTTCTTCCAGAGGTCCTGAGTTCAATTCCCAGCACCCACATGGTGGCTTACTACCATCTGTAATGAGATCTGGCTCCCTCTTCTGGCCTGTGGGGATACATGAAAACAGAATATTGTATACATAATAAATAAATAAATCTTTAAAAAAAAGAAAATTAAAAAAAAAAGAAAAAGAAAGAAAGAAAAGAAAGAAAGAAGTTAGTTGTCTGTGATTTGCCCATGTATAATTCAAGTACACTGGAGACAAGGTAAGCAAATCTCTCTGATGTTCTAGAAGAGCCTAGTCTATTTGGTGAGTTCCAGGCCAGCCAGAGATTCATAGTGAGAAGATTCTTTAAAAGAAAATAGAAAACAAAAGGAAAAAAAACTGTTAATAAAAAAATTGTAAACATGACTTTTTTTCAGCATGACTAATATGGAACAGTGATGAAGATATAAGGTAATTAATCTCTCCTTGGGGTCTTAATAGGTTTAGATAGATGGCAAGAGATATGCACAACTAAGTAATACAACTAAGCCATATAATGAAAAATTTTCCATCTCTAAAACCCTCCTCCAACCTCAGTTCCTTTCTGTCCTGCAATGTGGTCAGATAAGGAGTAAATGTTTCTTCAGTAGAGACATTCTCATCTAGAGGAGTCAGTCTTTTCCCACAATGAAATTCCCCCAAAAATTAGAAATTCATAGCATCTATTGCTTCATTAGCTGTTATCCAAAGGGAGAGATATAAATGTCTCTTAGAATATCCTTATTATTCCATTCAATACTCAGGCAAGTACCAGATATTGATAGGGTGGAAACTAGGGAGCTTTGAGGTCCCAGTGAAAATTGAAAAGTGGAGGCTGCAGGGTATTGTCACTGACAGCTACAAAGTTGACAAAGAGTAAAGTGTAGAAGACCTGGAGGTGTCTGACCCACCACAGCTGAGTGGATACCAAGTACAGTCCATGCCAGCTTGTCCTCAGGTACACCCCAAACATTGCTCTGGCATTTGAACTTTGGGCTTTCACACCCAAAAGTCCATCCCTAACAATTCTTTGAAACTCCACAGCTCTTTGTAGAGGCCTTAGCCTTAGAGAGACTTCAGATCAAGTCTCAGGATCTCTTCATAATCTGGATGTCATCTAGAGTCACCACCATTCAGAGCTCCAAACTGAAGGTTTTACAGGCATCAGGAAAGAAAAAAAAAAAAAAAGATCATATTCAGACAAGTCAGACTTCATGCCTGCAAGTTCCTTTTCTCTTATTACAGGAGGTATAAAGTCAAGCAGGGGACACCTGACATGTGAACTTCTGGGTCCCAATTGCTGCCTGTTTACAACACTGGAGATAAATTTACTCTTGTGGCTTTGGTTAAATGGTCAATCATCTTTTAAAGACGTTTATTGTCAGTTTCCCTCCTGATAATTCTTTGTACTTTTCCCTCATTTTGTGGGGACCTAGGCTCAAAAATTTCTATCAGCACCATGTCTAAATTAGTTTCTGTTGCTATTTTATATTTCTTCTGGGTCATCAGGGCTGATGAACTTAGCAACCATTCACACCTTACTGCTATTAATAACATGTCTGTGGAGATGAATAGAACTTATAATGCTGGCTGCTCATACACAGGGCCTGACTTTAATTTCTAGCACCTAAAAGACAGCTCACCACTGTCTGTACCTACAGTCACAGGGAATCAGGCACCATCTTCTGGTACCTTATATGCACTTGGTATTCTCATTGGCAAAACTTATACACTTAATTTTAATTCTTTTTTAAGATAACAGGCACATGAAGAAAACCTTTTTTTTTTTCAATATGGAATCACATACATATCTGTCTTTCACCATTTCCATATCTGATTCCCTAAGAGGCTAGAAGGATGCACCAGATCTCCAGGACCTGGAAATACAAGTAGTTCTGACCAATATGATATGGGTGGTAGGAATCAAACTTGGGTACCCAAGTGGATCAGTGCTATTGAGCCAATTCTCCAGGTCCCAAATATGTCATTAGAATGCTGAAGATGAAGATGTCCCACTGTTCCTTCTGTCTCCTATCACTTAAAGGTAAGGAAAGTCCTCTCTAGATGGTTGTCTAAGGATTCAATGGATTTTTATACCTCTGTGAATGGACTCTCTATATTGCTTCTTATTTTCATTAACACAGTTCTCTTAATGTGATTAAAGATAACAAAAGATTTTGTTGAAACCAGTCAGAATCCAGCCATATTATATTGGGAAAAGTTCCCTAATTTGAAATATGTTTTTTCTTTTTGGAATTTTTTGAGACAGATATGTCCACATAGTCATGGCTGCCCTGGAATTCATTATGAGGACCAAGCTGGCCTCAAACTCACAGACATTGGCCCAACATAGTCTCTCAAGTGCTGGGATTATAACTATACCCCTCTAAATCCAGCTGAGGTGTGTGTGTGTGTGTGTGTGTGTGTGTGTGTGTGTGTGTGTGTGTTTTAAAGATTTTTTTGTTTATTATGTATACAGTGTTCTATCTGCATGTATCCCTGCAGGCCAGAAGAGGGCACCAGATCTCATTACAGATGGTTGTGAGCCAGCATGTGGGTGCTGGGAATTGAACTCAGGACCTCTGGGAGAGCAGTCGGTGCTCTTAATGGCTGAGCCATCTCTCCAGCTCTCGAGATATGTGTTTTTAAATGACCTATCATTGAATCAGAAAATAAATAGATAAAATAAGATTTAAAAAGGGACCATCACTGTTTTGATGAACAGTAATATTTCCTGAAATTCTATCATTTAAATGGACAAATCATTCCATATGTTCTCAATAACTAGGTCATTTTATACTTTTTAAATTTCACCCATTTAAAAGTGTTTGAACTATGTTTGTGTGTATACACCTGTGCCATGATGTGTATGTAGGAGTGAGAGGACAACTTACAGTTGTCTATTTTCTACTTCCCCTATATGAGTTCTAGTGATGAAACCTAGGGAGTCATTTGGATGCAAGTGACCTTAATGGCACTTTTTCAGGTTTAAAAATTATTTATGTATGTGTTGATGTAGGAGTATGCATATGCCACTGTCCAGTAGAAATAATAGAAAAACTTGTAGGAGTAATATGGGTTACTAAGAGATAGAACTCAGGTCATCAAGTTAGTAGCTACAAACTTTAATGAATCAGGGAATTCTCTGGCATCAATTGTGGTTCTGAGAAAGTGTTATAAACAAACGTTCATTCCTCAGAATAAACAAATTAGAAAATGTATGGTCATATAAGTATTTTTATATGCAAAGAGGACTTATTATTCAAATTGTCCTGTTTTTCTCTATAATTGCATGAAATTAAGTTTACAATCTTAAGAAGACAATAGGTTACTGTTGTAATATTTCTACTAATCTTACTTGAGCAACAGTGAGATGGCTCAGTGGAAATGGTCTATGGCTGAAAATCTGACCTTGATTACCATATCAAGAGGACAAAAAGTAGAAACCACAAAGCTGTCTACTTGTCTCCACACATCTGCCATGGACCTACAAACCCATAATCATATTATACACACACCATAAATGTTTGTTACAAAATAAATCTTAGTGCCATTACATTACATCTCTAGGTAATTCCCTTAAAAGGCAGTGCTTTGAGATAAAATGCCAAATGGTTAAGTAATGGGGACATGGAGAAGCATGGGACATCAAATTATGTATATATAATATATGTGTATATATCTATAGAACATCAAGCTGTAGTATGAGATACAAAGTTGATTGCTGATTACCATACTTTATTGCATTTTTACCAGATAAATGAAAATACTACTTTCAGTACATACATGAGGTATTTAATGTTTCTTATAGTCTCTTCTATTAAATATTTTAACATTAGCATTGTTAAATTATGTTGACAAAACAGCACATGTTGAGAGTACATCATCTACTCTTGGACTTGTTCTCAGGAGGCAGACTCATGAGGATCATAAGTTGAAATGTATCCCTGAATCATTATTGACATCCAAAACAAGCTGAATAACAAACAACAAAATCTCAAGGAAATTTGTGAAAAAATGAAAAACAAAACCAGGAACAACAACCATTTTACAGACACCCTTACTTGAAAAGTGCAATCAAACACTGCCTGATATTTAAATAAACAATGGATCACTTAGATGATGAGGATACCATCCTATTCATTACAGCAGAAAAATACCTATCTCTAAGCAAAAGTACAATAGAAGATGAACAAAAGCCACAAAAGGAATATAAAGACCACAAAATAAACTTCAACAAATGGAGTTGCCACACACATATATATATACACTTTAGTATGTATCTCAAATGTTTCAAAATAGAAACCACAATGCAGTCATCTCCACCATCAGTCTTATGTGAACATGGTAAGTAATTTACTTCCTTCAAGGCTATAATGAAAAATAAATGAAACATGGTTTTTTTTTTCTTGAAGCTGAAAACAACTATGATATCCAAATCATTTACACAAATAGGGTTTTTCTCTTGCATGTTTGTCCCTATTTCCTGACTTCAAAATGACAAAAATAGGCTTTAAAATATTAACAGTACTAGAGACATGGCTGGGCAGTTAAGAAATGTTCATTCCCAGGACCAAGGTCCAATTTTTGACAACTTCCCTTATTTCCTGCTACAAGAAAATCCAAGGGTCTAAAGTTCCCAGGAATGAGCATGCACATTCACACACACACACACACAAATACACAATGACATCACATAATTATAAATAAAACAACTCTTAAACAATTTTACATTCATGAATGATTTTCTCATGTAAGCATTCACTCCTGTACCACAGGTGTTCAGGTATCTAATGGCTTACTTACAGAGTTTTTCTTCACCATGAATTGGTTCATATAACAAAAAAGCAACATTTAGGCATGAAATCTGAGAAATCAATCCTTCTAAGTTAGTGGTTTCATTTGGAAGTATTTAGGAGATGCTGCCCTGCTAGAGGAAATATGTCACTGGGGGTAGGCTTTGAGAATTTACATCTACATACTATTTCTAGTTCCCACTCTCTGCTTCATGCTGCAGGTTAAAGATGTGAGTTCTTACCTTCCTGCTTTAGCTGTCGTGTCTGACACTGTTGCCATGCCACTTTCGTGGTGTTCCTATATCCCTCTGGAACCAAGGGCCAAATTAAACTCATTTATAAGCTGACCTAGACATTATATCACAACAAAAAAGGAGCTAACACAAATTCATAAAGGTTTATACCTGAATTAGTTATTTCATGTAATTGAAGAGAAGTATAGAATCTAAAAGGGTTACATTATTGTTTATATTCATAGTGCAAGTGTTAAAGCTCTGGTGGGAAAGGTATCCTGACTATCATTGTCATGCTATACCTATAGCTGTCAAAGGAAGGTCTCCTGGATACCTACAGCTCTGAAGAGAAAGATACTCTGACTGTTGGAAATCAGGCCATACCTACAGTTTTGAAGGGAAGATATCCTGGATACCTACTGCTGTGAGGAGAAAGGTACCCTGACTGTTGGGAAGTCAGGTTATACATGAAGCTGTGTTCCAGTAAGGAATGATATTCCTGCAGAATGCAGTAATCCTGCTCCTCTCCAAAAGGGAGCCATTACAGCTGGGTTCTGTGACACTACACTAAGAGAGTTACCCAGCAGAGATGCCCATTGCTGCTCTGCCCCACTACCCTAAGGAAGTTTCTCAGCAGAGCTGTCAATTGCTTCTCTGCTCTGCTCTACTAGGGAGTGTCCCATCAGAGTTGTCCATTTCTCCTCAGCTCCAGCCAAAATTGTTACTTCTCTGCTTCACTCAAGTAAGAGGAAATGGCTGTAGAAATGCAGCAGTCTCTAGTGAAAAGTTGTTACTTCTGCTGTGCTCCTTAAAGGGAGTTTGACAGCAGAGGTGTCCATTGTTTCTCTGATCCAAGCCAATAGTGAGATTCTGAACTGCTTCAGTGAAAGATCTTCACCCAAAACTCATTCAAGAGACTTATTTGGAAGAAAGGAATCCAGGAGAGCCACTGCCTCTGCCAGGGTGGTAAAAGGCAGCTGCCAAATGAACAGGCACAGGGCTTGAACAAGCTCAAAGATTGGCTGTATTTCATGCTCAGGCATTGGTTGGTTTCAAGCTCAGGGGTTGGTTGGTTTGGTGCTTTGTTGGTCAAGGGTAGAGTGTGTTTCCTGGGTTCTGGTTTCAGGTCCAAAGTGTGTTTCTTTCACTGGCTCCTTTTAACATTTTGGGTCTAGTTTCAGGGTCAGGGTGTTTCTATCACAGGTTCTTGGTTCAGGGACAAAGTGTTTCTTTGTCTCTTATTTCAGGGTCAAAGTGTGGTTTTAGCTCTGATTTCGGGGCCAAGGGGTGTGTCTTTCACTGGCTCTATTTTCATGGTCAGGGTGTGTTTCTGTGCCTGGCCCTTTTACCCCATACATAAGCTTTCATAAATTCCTAAGTTCATTTGTTCCATGAGTTTTCTGGTGTAAGCAATGTAAAAATGGACATCAAAATGTTGAACAGATTGTTTACATTGTCAAATATTTTTCTTCAGAATACACACTCCTGTGTAACTGATTATAAGTGTATTGGATAAAGATCTTACCAAATAATTTATAATAAGATGCCAACAGTATCTTTTTCAGATAGTCAAAAACTATTGTGATATGGAAAGGCTTTAACAGATTGATTACACACAAAAAGTTTTACTCCTGTATAAAGTACAAAACTTTACCACACTGACTATATTTATAGGGTTTCTTTGCAGTATGACTTTTTCTCATGATTTTTAAGATTACTCATACATGTAAAGGCTTTACCACACTGATTACATTCATAGTGTTTCTCTCTAGTATGTGTTCGTTTATGCCTTTGTAGATGACTGTGTTGTGCAAAGGCTTTAGCACACTGATTACATTCATAGGGTTTCTCTCCAGTATGTGTTCTTTGATGCATTTGTAGACTACTGACATATGCAAAGGCTTTAGCACACTGATTACATTCATAGGGTTTCTCTCCAGTATGCGTTATCTTATGCATTTGAAGACTTTTTTGACATGCATAGGCTTTGTTACATTGATTACATTCATAGGGTTTCTCTCCAGTATGTGTTCTTTTATGACTTTGAAAACTTTTGTGACATGCAAAGGCTTTACCACATTCATTGCATTCATAGGGTTTCTCTCCATTATGTGTTCTTTTATGCATTTGAAGATGACTGTGTTGTGCAAAGGCTTTACCACACTGATTACATTCATGGGGTTTCTCTCCAGTATGTGTTCTTTTATGCTTTTGAAGATGACTATAACATACAAAGGCTTTACCACACTGATTACATTCATAAGGTTTCTCTCCAGTATGTATTCGTTTATGCCTTTGAAGATGACTGTGTTGTGCAAAGGCTTTATCACACTGAGTACATTCATAGGGTTTTTCTCCAGTATGTGTTCTTTTATGCATTTGAAGATGACTGTGACATACAAAGGCTTTTCCACACTGATTACATTCATAGGGTTTCTCTCCAGTATGTGTTCTTTTATGCCTTTGAAGATGACTATGTCGTGCAAAGGCTTTATCACACTGAGTACATTCATAGGGTTTCTCTCCAGTATGTGTTCTTTGATGCATTTGAAGATGACTGTGTTGTGCAAAGGCTTTATCACACTGAGTACATTCATAGGGTTTCTCTCCAGTATGTGTTCTTTGATGCATTTGAAGATTACTGACATATGCAAAGGCTTTACCACACTGATTACATTCATAGGGTTTCTCTCCAGTATGTGTCCTTTGATGCATTTGAAGATGACTGAGTTGTGCAAAGGCTTTATCACACTGATTACATTCATAGGGTTTCTCTCCAGTATGCGTTCTTTTATGCATTTTAAGAGTACTGTGTTGTGCAAAGGCCTTACCACACTGATTACATTCATAGGGTTTCTCTCCAATATGTGTTCTTTGATGCATTTGAAGATTACTGATGCATGCAAAGGCTTTACCACACTGATTGCATTCATAGGGCTTCACTTTAGTGTGTGTTTTTTCATGCAATTGAAGAGTACTAAGATGTGCAAAGGCTTTAACACATTGAGTATATATTGAAGGTTTCTCTCCAGTTTGACTTCTTTCTTTCCTGCAAAAATAATGGCACATGTAAAAGCATTACATCATACAATATTCTGTTTAATCTTTATATCTGTATGAGTTAATTTTACAATTTGGTCCAATTATAAAGAGGAATTAGATCTTAAGGTTTTATCATTGTGTTCACACTCATGTTACTCCTTTTCTTTAAGAGTTGTTTTGCATCTTGGAAAATACCTGTGATGGTAAGATCCTTTATTACATGGTTCACATTTACAGTATCTTTTTTCTATATGAGATTATTCACATATTTGAAGAGAACTGGAAAAAGTCAGAGTTTTAGCACGTTTATTGCATTAATAAATTTTCCTATACTGTAAATCAGACTACATTTGCTAAATGAACTAGGACAAACAGAAGTTTTTACACAGTCCTAATACTGATAGGACTTTCCTGCACTGTAAGTTTCTTTATGCATTAACAATGAACCTGGAAAACCAATTATTTGTATATTTGAATCGAATTAAACAAGTATACACAATGTCAGGATTGCTACATATCTTCTAATTGTTCTGAGAGAGAGGTATGTTATGTCTTTCCATAGCCCTATGCACATATGACTTGTATTCAGAGTGACATATGACATACATAGTAAAGGAAGAATAACCAATAAAAGTTTTCCACATTCAATTCACGCAGTCTAACTTTTTGTACTCATAGACTTGTGGTATAAGAATTAAGGTGTTTTTTTTTTTTTAACTTGACTCTTGACTCTAACTGCCCCTCTCACTAAACAGCACATTCACAAGTATATTAGTTAGACTTCTTTACTATGGACTATTCGCTTATTAGACAGCTTTGAAGATATACTTATCACCTCTTCACTGTGCATACCTTTTGTAACATGAATGATATGAAATAAATTGATTGATAGTTTTATAGCATAGCTCTCATAGTGCTATGATTCAAATGGTGATATCTTTTTAGGCATTGCTTCCTTGACTTCTTTCTTAAAAGAATGCCTTGCAAATGAAATTCACCTACCTGAAATTGAGGTATATGGTTTTGTGAGAATTTAATAATTATTATGCATTTTAAGCTATGCTTATTTATACTGTTGCTTCTGTTTTAAAACTTCCAGGACACATTATAATTTCTTCAGAGGCACATTTGTATCATCTTGCAGATGAAAATTACCTTTCATGTCTTCTAGAACTTTGACAATGTTCTTCAATATTATGGTCTTTCCAACTGTATCCTAAAATATATTATAATAAAAATAGGTTATATTATTGAGAACTGTGCAAAATTTTAGTTAAAATCTTCAGTGAACCTTAGAAACATGCCTGATTTTTTTCATCTCATTCTTGTTCTTTCTCAATGAAATTATAGAAGGGTATCAATAAACCAAGAAACAGTTGTCACCTTATTTTAAAACATAGAGAAAATTCAGTGTTACCTATAGTAATGAGATTCCTGTAGGTCTCCAGCATCACATATTTGTAGAGATTCTTCTGGGAAGGATCCAGCAAATTCCACTCTTCCCAAGTGAAGTCAACATGTACATCATCATAGGTCACTGCACTCTAAAATATTCCATACATGTGTACAAAAGAGAGCATGATACTACCATTGTTAATGTATTATTTGACAATATAATCATATAATTCTGATGCTCCCCACACTTAATTCATGGCATTGCCATTATAATGTAATCACCTAATCATTTTAGAAGAAAACTGAATAGTAGGTTCACTTCTGTCATTTCTGTACCCTTTGAATAGGATATCATCTTACAAGAGAAATGCCTATTATCAAACATAGAGAGACAAGTAAACCGATCAATAGTGCAGAGTATACATGAGAGAAATTTATGTACAATTACTACAAAAAAGAAAAATAAAATGGACAAACTGGATGTATTGGCTCATGCCTTTAACCCCAACACTCAGAAGGCAGAGGCAGATACCCCGAGTTGAATTACAGCCTACTCTATGCATTCATGTCTATGACAGCTAGAAGTACATATTAAGACCCCGTCTCCCATGCAAAAGTCAATCAAACAAATAAAAAAGTTAGAAAGAACTTGGATGTTTTAACTGAAGTTCCTACAAAGTGTTAGGCAGTCACACTAGTTCTGTATTCATCTTCCAGAAACCTGAAGTACCCCAATTTAAACTGTAACATCAAAATTTACCAAAAGGCACTGTGGGTTTAAACAGTTACAAACGAACAGATAAAAACCTTAGCAATATAAATGTTGATCATAAATAATCAACACAGGGCAGGAGAGATTGCTCAGTAGTACAGAGCTCTTACTGGTTTTGCATATAGGTGGGCTCAATTGCCAGTACTTACATGGAGGATCACAACAATTCATTACTCCAAGTTCAGAATTTCTGTGATCATCTTTTGATCACTGTGATGACCAGGTACCCACATGGTGTATATCGATGCATAGAGGTAAAATACTCATATTTATTTAAATATTCAAAACAAATACAACAGGCAGGAAGAAGGTCATGCCCCTGCAATCCAATGCCTCAGTAGGCTCAGGCACTATTAATGTCATGAATACATGCTATCCAGAAAAACAGAATGATACCCTCTGCCAAATTTTAAAATTCACAATATGGGTGAAGCTCAGCACAACAGCCTATGCTTGACATGTACCAAAACCTACATTCCAGGCCCATCATCCAATAATATAAAAACAAATAAAGCTAGGAATGTTGGCCCACCATTAATCCCATGACTTGGGAGCCAGAGTAAAGGGGATCTCTGAGTTCAAAGTCAGCCTAGTGTACAGAAGTATACTTTCAGGACACCCAGGGCTACACAGACAAACCTTGTTTTCAAAAACAAACAAGCAAAATAATTAAAACAGCAGGCTACCCAACTGCCTAAGCACTGAATGACAATTGCTTCTGCTGTATCTTATGTGATTTACAGATAGAGTCTATAATGGTGCTGAAGGCTTGACAGTACAGAAAGGAAACTGGCTTAGTTTCAACCACAACATAGTAGACACAAAGAACAGAAAAGGGGTTGAGGCTATAGAGATTCATATCATATTCCCAATGAGGAATTTCATCCAGAAAGGCTCCTCCTAGTAAAGGCTTTACAAACAACTGAAAGAAAGTCACCAAAGAGAGACATATTTCAAATATATCATCCTACCTGGGAGGTTTTAAATCAACTCTATTCTGACCCAGGTCACTTTAGGCTCATGATCATCCAAGAAGAAAATGCATTTAGTTGCTACAATGATACTCATAGTTTGCAACATCCCTTACCTTGTTCAAATATCGTCTCTTCTGATACTCAAGACAATATCTTGACAGTAACATGTTATAAAATCAGAAATCAAGTTAAATTTTTCTAATATACAATAGTACAGAATACCATTCATATTCCAAAAGAGAGAAATGGAGATATATCGAGTGAAGACTGGACCAAGACAAGACTGAAGCACAACATGACAAACATTAAATCCTGTATCTCTGTCTCAGATACATAGGGTGTCAGTTTCAAAGGGCTTAGCTGGCCTTATACATGCAACTTCTCATACATCTCTCTTTGGTTACTTCAACTCCCTATATACAGCTAGGTCTCCATAGAAGACATCTCATAGCTTAGGTATCTCAACATCTTGTGGTCTCAAAACACAACCCAGATTGTTGTGGAAAATGATTTTAAGATGTGCTATATTTGTTTATGCTGGGAACTTTTGTTTTAATGATGCAAAGATATGTTGCATTCTTTTATGTTACATTTGTTTAACTCTGTGACATTGTGATACTTCTAAAGCCTGTCCAAAATAATTGATTGGTATAATAAAGAGCCCAACAGCCAATAATTTGTCAGGAAAGGACAAGTGGTGCTAGTAGGCAGAGACAATAAATGGGAGGAGAAATCTGTGAGGAAAAAATAAGGAGTAAGAAAAAAAGAGGACACCAGGGGCTAGCCACCCAGCTACACAGAAAGCCACAGAGCAAGAAATAAAGAAAGGTATACAGAATAGAGGAAGATAAAAGCCCAGAGGCAAAAGGTAGATGAGATAACTTAAGTTAAGAAGAGCAGCCTAAACCTAGTAAGATATTGAATGTGGGTAATATAAAGTGGGCAATTTCTTTCTCGGATTGCCTATTGTAGTTGTACAAATAATAAAGTTAATTCTGAATTATCAGGGAAAAATTAAACTAAAAAAAAAAAACTGCCTAGAAACAACTTACAACCAGGCATTTATAAGAAAGTATAAGCCTCCATGTGTGTGATTTACTTCAGAGCTGGGTGGCAGGCTCCCAAAAGAATAGAGTAAAAAACAACAACAACAAAAAAAAAAAAAAAAAAAAAGAAGAAGAAGAAGAAGAAGAAGAAGAAGAAGAAGAAGAAGAAGAAGAAGAAGAAGAAGAAGAGGCTTCAATCTTCACAGCTTCATGCAGTGAATTCTCACAGTGTCCTTCCTGGGTTTCTGACTGCCAAACATAGATCCCAGCAACAATGCTGAACTGTAACCACAGCCTAAGAATTCATGATCTTAAATTTGGATTCTTTCGTGTTTCCAGGAACAGCACATGATGGGTGATCCTGCAAAGTTTGATTTCTTGTAGTTTTTTTTTTTTTTTCTGAGACAACGTTTCTCTATGTAGCTTTGGAGCCTGTCCTGGAACTCACTCTGTAGACCAGGCTGGCCTTGAACTCACAGAGATCTGCCTGCCTCTGCCTCCTGAGTGCTGGGATTAAAGGCGTGTGCCACCACCACCCAACCCAAAGTTTGATTTCTTAATTGGGATGGACACTAACACATTTGGACCACAGGTGTAGCAAGTTTTATATGAGCTTGCTTCCTGGGACTAGAAATCACTTTGCTTACTCCTTCCATAAACTGAAGATTTAGCTGGATGGACTTATACCCTTAGAGCACCTTGCTAGGCTTCCATTCCATACCAAGGGCTTTTTCTATAATAGTGATAAACTTTCAAAATTCTTGTCTGTTTCAGCACTTAACTGCCATCTGAAACTACTTTTTTATTTTCATTTATTTCTGCCCCACTTGTTTTCTTTTCATGGTAGACCTAAATAAGTCATCAGTAATAAACATCCAACAGAATCAATATTCCACTTAAGGAATTAGCTCATAATTTTTTAATTCCACCTTACTGAATTTCCATGGTATGGACAGAATAAAAAAGATTTTGGAGCAAAAATATGATACAAATAATGTTTAGTTTAATTTTTTTATGGAGTCTACCTATTTCCAACTGAAATCTATGATCTTAATCTCCACTCTCTGCCATTACTCTTAACAGTCCAATCTTGCTGGTCCTAAAAAACAGCCAACTAAGTTCTATGTACAACTTTCTATGGTTTTGGCCACCTAAAATTTTGATATCTTTCACATTCTTCCAAAAGACAACATTCCCAGGTTCTTCCTAGCAACAAAATAATTTTATTGTTCCATATTTTTTGTTCTAACTTGCTTTTATCCTGCTGTGATTAAATCCTCTAATTAAAAACATCTCAGGTGATGAATTTGTTTATTTGGCTGATTGTGTCAGAACACACTCAAGCTAAAAAATAAAGGCAAAATCCATGGGCAAGATTGTTTCCTAGCTTTCTCTCTTGCCTAGTCATCGTCTCATGTTTAAATAGCTCCCTTTCCTAGCCCAGGCCTGCTTTCTTAGGGATATTGACACTCTACGTGGTGAGCCTCCACATCAATCATCAATCAACACAATCTCTCACAGACATAACAATTCCTGGCTATTACGAATAAAGTTACTATGAACATAGTTGAGCAAGTTTCTTTGTGGTAGGATGGAGGAGCATCTTTTGGGTATAAACCCAAGAGTGGTATAGCTGGGTCTTGAGGTAGATTGACTCCTAATTTTCTGAGGTTTGCATATTGACTTCCACAGTGGCTGTACAAGTTTGCAGTTGTGACAGCAATAAATCCCCTAGCTCCATGTTCTTACCAGCATTAGCTGTCACTTGTGTTATTGATCTTAACCATTCTGACAGGTGTCAGATGAAACCTCAAAGTAGTCTTCATTTGAATTTCCCAGATGGCTACAGATCTTGGAAATTTCAAGTGTTTCTTGGCTACTTTAGATTCCTCTACTGACAATTCTGTCTAGGGGTGTACACCACTACAATTGAATTATTTGGTTTGTTGTTGCCTAGTTTCTTGAGTTCTTTATTATCCTGAGTGAGGCAGCCCAGAAGCATATAGACAAACATGATATGTATGCACTCACTTATAAGTGGATATTAGTAGTTAAGTAAAGTTCAATCACAGTTAATCAGAGAATAATCCATAGATGCAGAGAGTCTAAATAACAAGAATAGCTCTAGGGTAGATGCACAGATCTCTCTGGGAAGAGAAAATAGAACTGTGGGTGCACTGGAGGCAGGTGGGGATGGGAACAAAAAGTGTCAGCTGAGTAAGGAAGGGAGAGAAGGGGAAAAGACAGGGAGAGGTGACTAGAGTAGGGGAGTTTTTAGCAGGGCATGTGGAAACAATGCAGTGCAAACTTCCTGGAACCTATAAGGGTGGCCCCAGTGAGGACTGCTACTAATTAAGAATATGGAGGCTGAACTAGCCATCTTGTATAATCACATAAGGCTCCCAGTGGTGGGACTGGGACAACAAGCCTGGTCTACATGCAATTTCCAGGACAGCCAAAACTACATATAAAGAATGTTTAAAAAAAACAAACTGAATCAAACAAGGTCTACTTTTATTACATCAAAATATTAAAGTCCTCTATTACATAAGCCTAAAGATTCTTTAAAATTTCAGTGTCTCCAACAGTCACAACCTTTTATGGTACTGACAAAGATTAAAATGATTCTTCAAAACTACTAATATTAATTGCAAAAATATTTTATGCATCCTCTCCTAATAGTAGTCACAGTATTCCAAGTATCATACTTACAAATATTTATTTTATGACTACCAGAAAAGACTAGTTCTATGAGGTCAGAACTTTTCAGACCATGTTGTTATGGCATACAAATAAAAATTAACAAATTGAAGAAAAAAATCCAGTCCTGTATAAATTTATTCAACACACATATCCTAAGTGTTATTTAAATACTAATATTGTTTCTGAAAGTTTCTTTGTGGGTATATGTGTGTGTGTGTGTGTGTGTGTGTGTGTGTGTGTGTGTGTATGTGTGTGTGCTTATGTGATGTGTGTATCTGTGTGTATGTGTATGTGTTGTGTGTGGTTTATATGATGTGTGTCTATTTGTGTTTGTGTGTGTCTTTATGTTTGTGCATTAATTTGTGTGTATGTGTGTATTTGTGTTTGTGTGTCTTTGCGATTGAGTAGTATGGTGATATTTTATTTGTACTGAAATGTGATTTTACTTGTATGTTAATAAAGTTGCCTGGGGGTCAGAGCTAATAGCAAGCCATAGCAGAAGCCGGGTGGTGATGGTGTACACCTTTAATCCCTATCACATGACAGGCAGATCTCTGTGTGTTCAAGGATACAGCCTTTAATCTCAATACCAACCATAGAAGACCTGGAGGTCTATATAGACAGGCAGTGATGAGGAGGTCATGTGGTTGGGTTTACAACCAATGAGAAGGAAGAACAGAAAGTCAATAAAAAGATACTCAGGAAGTAGGTCTCTTTCAGAGGGGAAGGACGACAGCAGCAGCAAAGGGTAAGAAAGGTTTTTTAGTATCAGCACTTAGCTACTGCTCTGACCTCTTGGGCTTTTAACTCTGCATTTGGCTCTGTGTTTCTTATTTAATTTGGCACCCAACATGGCAAGAATTCATTAAAAAACACTTGGCTCAGCTTGGCAGCTTGGCAGCACACTGGCTCCCTGGCTCCCCAGCTTGGGCCAGCTCGGCCTAGGCTCCAGGCCCAACCAACCATAACTACAAGCTGTGTTACCCACAGCTGGAGCTACTTGCAGCTAGATTGACAACTCAAGCAGCTCAGGCTTAAAAAAAAGTTGGCACCACAAACAACTCAGGCCTGCCAGAGCTGCTGTTAATTGCAGCAGCTAAGCGCATCTACAGATAGAGCTGCTTGCGGCCAAAATGCCAACTCACGTGGCGGGAGCTTAAGGAAGCCAGAGCCCAGGCTCAACTCAGGTCAAGCCAGAACATGTATGTGTCTATGCTGTCTTTCTTTCCTTTCTCTCTCTAACTCTCTCTCTCTGCCTCTCTCTGTCTCTCTGTCTCTGTCTCTGTCTCTGTCTCTCTCTTTTTGGATTCCCACCTCGGACACTAGGTAGCTGTTTTGAAATTCCCTCAGATTTCTACTGTTCTACACAGACTTGGTAAGTCAATTAAGATATTAGATATTTTAAAGGAAAAAACTATTTAAAAGAGAAAAATTTTTTCCACATTTAAAAAAAATGGGTTTTATGTGTACATTAGAAGAAAATTGGACTTTGATAAAATTTTGGGCAGTCTGAAAATGGAACAACTATGTGAGAATATTAATGTTGATGGGATTATGCACATTATTACTTTCCTTATCCTTATTTTATTATTTTAAAAGATAGTCAATTTAAGTGCCAGGATAGAAGTTTTAGAAAAACCTATTAAACCTGTTAAAATGAATTACAGAGAAATTTAGATTCAGACAGAAGAAATTAACTGTGAAATTGTTTCAGGATTCGATTATAAGGTTACAGAAAGAAAGCCTGTTTTCACACAATCACCCTCAATTTATCTGGTAACCATACAGCAGCTACCTGGTCAATTGAATGTACAAAATATTTGGACTCCAATTGAAATGTTAGATTTACAAAGGTTTAAGGAGGCAATAGTATCTTATGGCACACATTTCCCATTTGTAAAGCAAATGTTAAACTTGTGGTCAACTTATAATAAGATTATACCACAAGACTGGCGAGAGCTGTTAAATGCTGTTCTGGAAACTGGGGCACAGCTGCAGTGGCAAATGTGGTTCAAAGAGGAAGCCAAAAACAGAAAAATCAATGGAGGGCTAAAGGTATACAAATCTCCCAGGATCAGCTTGTTGGAGAAGGCCAATATGCTGCAATACAAACACAATGTTTATATGATATCCAAACCCTAATTCTATGTTGAATGGCAGCCTTGAATGCATGGGACAGAGTTTAGGAACCAGGAAAGAAAACTGAGTCATTTACAAATGTTATACAGGACCCAAAAGAATCCTTTATGGATTTCTTACAAAGACTGACTTCAGCAGTAAAGACAATGGTCCCAAATTCAGAAGCTAGCAAGATAATAATTCAATCTTTGGATTTTGAGAATGCAAATGCAGCATACAAAAGAATAATCAGGCCGTTAAAGGCAAGATCTGTACCTTGGAAGATTGGATTAGAGACATGCTTAATATTGAGGCTCATGACCATGATGATATGTGGATAGGAGAAGCAATTTCAAGAGGTTTGAGGAATGTCAGATGTTTTGGATGTGGAAAGAAAGGACATTTGAAAAGGGACTGTAAACAGAGCATTCCTAGCAACAATGTTTCTTCAAGGAACAATGGCAATAGAATGCCCCTTCTTCTGGAGTATGCAGAAGGTGTGGTAAGAGAAAACACTGGACCAACCAATGTAGATCAACAAGGGACAGGTAAGGTAATACTTTGCCTTCAGGAAACTCTCAGAGGGGCCTCAGGCAGGCCCCCACAGCAAATCCAGTTTAGACCTTCCCTGCAGTCATAGAGGAAACCCCTACTCAGAACAATTAAATAACCAAATGCCTATTGGAATAAACCAGGCTGCTCAGGGTAATGAAACAGCTGAGACAGAGAGAACAGAAAATTCAGGAGAAAACATAAAGAAATTTTTTTTGTTCTATAAATGAACAAAGACCAAAATTAAAAATAAGAATAAATGGTGTTTTGTTGTCTGGTCTGGTAGACATAGGTGCTGACATGACCATAATTGCACCAGAATTTTGGCATCCAACTTGGCCTCTTGAGGAGGTAAATGTTCAGCTGTTAGGAATTGGAACATTATCTCAAGTGAAACAGAGTGCAAGATGGCTTGAAAGTATAGGTCCAGAAGGACAGACAGGAAAATTAAAACCATATATGGCTAACATAGCTACGAACCTGTAGGGTCGAGACCTGTTGCAACAATGGAATACTCAGATTAACATTCTTCCAACCTCAGAAACAAATCATAATTTGCACATGTTTCTGAGAGAAATATTAGAAGGTATTATTCTAATGAGTGCTCACCAGCCATCCATATTATACAAGAACAGGGCACAACAACTGATGATCTTCCAAAGACACCAAAAGCTCTACCTTTAAAATGGTTAACAGACAAGACTGTATGGGTTCATCAATGACCTCTAACAACAGAGAAACTCCAGGCTTTAGAAGAGCTGGTAGAAGAACAGTTAAATGCTCAGCATATTGAAGAATCAACCAGCCCTTGGAATTCTCCTGTATTTGTTATTAAAAAGAAATCTGGTAAATGGAGAATGGTAACAGACCTTAGAGCAATCAACAAAATAATTCAGCCAATGGGCTCTCTACAATCTGGAATTCCTTTGCCTACTGTGTTATTGATTTAAAAGACTGTTTCATTTCAATACCCTTACAAGAAAAAGACAGAGAAAGATTTGCTTTCACAGTGCCTACTTTTAATAATTCTCAACTGGTTAAGAGATATCAATGGAGGGTCCTCCCACAGGGAATGTTGAGTAGTCCAACCCTGTGCCAATATTTTGTACAACAGCCATTGGAAGTGATACATAAAATATTTCCTAAATCTATAATTTATCATTATATAGATGATATTTTCTAGCTGACTGAAATGCAGATGCTTTAGAAAGAATGTTTGAAGAAGTAAAGAAAATTTTGCTTTGCTGGGGATTACAAATTGCTCCTGAAAAGATACAAAGAGGAGATTTTATTATTTAGGACATAAAATAGGTCTACAAAAAATTAGACCCCAAAAGGTACAAACTAGGAGAGATCAATTACAGACTCTTACTGACTTTCAAAGATTATTTGGACACATTACTAATCTATGAACTATTCTTGGGGTAAAAAATGATGAACTGAATAATTTTTTCAAAACCTTAGAAGGTGACAAGGACTTAAATAGTCCAAGAGAATTATTATCTGAAGCTGAGAAAGAATTGGTCTTGGTAGAAAAGAGAGTACATGAAGGAAACGTGGATCATATCGATCCAAAGCTGGATTGCATTTTGCTTATTTTACCCTCTAGGCATTCTCCTACAGAAATATTAATGCAGAGGGGAGATTTTATATTGGAATGGCTATTTTTACCAAATAAACTGAATAAAAAATTAAAAACCTATGTGGAAAAAAATCTCTGACTTAATTTTGAAAGGAAAATTGAGACTTCGTCAATTAGCAGGAATAGACCCAGCAGAAATTGTCATACCTTTAACTAAGGAGGACTCTGAAAAATTATGGACAGAAAGTGAACCTTGGCAAAGAGCTTGCAGTAATTTTTTGGGAGAAATTAACAGCAAATATCGCAAAAGTAATATAATTGATCTTATAAAGAGAGCTGATTGGATTTTGCCTTGAATTGTACAGGAAAAACCCATATCTGGAGTTCATACATTTTATACAGATGCAAACAAACAAGGAAAGGCAGGTTACAAATCAGAAAATTTAAGTAAAGTGGTTCAAAGTCCTTATAATTCAGTTCAAAAATTGAAATTGTATGCTATTCTGTTGGTATTAATGGATTTTTCAGAACTTCTCCACTTAGTTACTGACTCTCAGTATGCTGAAAGAGTGGTATTACATATTGAGACTGCAGAATTTATTCCTGATGAGTCAGAATTAACTTCACTATTTATTCAGTTACAAGATACAATCAGGAATAGGAATCATCCTTTATAAATAACTCACAACCGACCCCATACAGGTCTGCCAGGCACAAGGTAATGATGAGATTGATAAATTATTGATAGGAAATGTGCTGGAGGCCTCAGAGTTTCATTAAAAAAATCATGTCAATAGTAAAGGTTTAAAAAAGGATTTTCCAGGATGAGAATGGCTTAGCAGTTAAGAGCACTGGCTGTTCTTCCAGAGGTCCTGAGTTTAATTCCCAGCAACCACATGGTGGCTCACAACCATCTGTAGTGAGATCTGGTGCCCTCTTCTGGCCTACAAGCATGCATGTAGGCAGAACATTTTATACATAATAAATAAAAATAAATAAATAAATCTTTAAAAAAAAAGGATTTTTCCATAACCTGGCAACAAGTCAAGGAAATTGTAAGGAAATGTCCTACTTGTTCCTTTTACAATCAGATGCCATTACCAGCAGGATGTAACCCAAAGGGTACTCAGAGGAATGAAATCTGGCAGATGGATGTGTTTCACTTTGCAGAATTTGGGAAATTGAAATATGTACACTATACCATTAATACTTATTCAGGACTTCAGGACTTCAATGGGCAACTGCTTTGAGTTCTGAAAAAGCTGACTCTGTAATCACTCATTTGCTAGAAGTTATGGCCATCATGGGTATACCTGCACAAATTAAAACTGACAATGCTCCATCATATGTCTCTGTTAAAATAAAACAGTTTTTTGCTTATTACAATATAAAGCATATTATAGGTATACCACATAATCCTACAGGCCAAGCAGTTATAGAAAGATCAAACAGAACTCTAAAGGATATGCTAAATAAACAGAAAGGGGTAACAAAACCCCCCAGAAATAGACTGCATAATGCTCTATTAACTTTGAATTTTCTCAATGCTAATGAGAAAGGAAGAACAGCTGCAGAGAGACATTGGATATTAGAAAAAACTACAGAATTAAATCAGCCTATATACTTTAAGGATGTGCTGACCTCAGAATGGAAACCAGGATATGTGTTATATTGGGGACGAGGTTTTGCTTTTGTTTCTACAATAGAAGATAAGCTGTGGATACCATCAAAATTGATAAAGGTTCGATTTGAACAAGAGAGACCTCTTAATCGGAAGAGGTGATAGTTCATTAACCAGCATGACCACCCAATTTAAACTAACTTAGACCATTAACACATGCCTTTTCATTTAATCAGCTATAACTTGCCAAAAGGGAACCTCCCCAAAATTAGTCTTGGGGAAAGGTTTTTGTTTTTGTCTTTTAGGAGAATGAAGGCTAAGGAATCTGAAAAACACTGGACAAATGAAACAACTGAAGAAAAAGGACAAATCATCTGTTCCAAGAAAAAGAGTAAAATGGCCTATTGGTATATCATCTACAAAATTTCATAAGTCTTCCTAAATGTTTGTTTGTGCTCTTCTCTAAAGAAATTTAACACTATTGGTCTTCTTGTAGTCCCAGTTCAATTAAAATTTAAAGCTGGCTTTGGAGTTGGAGAATGGCTCTCTCCTTCTTTAAATTCAAGCATGCTGTTAAAAGGAAAATGCAAACTCCCTGTATCATGCCAGAAGAAAGAGCCATCTTCTGATATGGGACAGGAGAAAAACCAAATTAATTAAAGGACTATTCTATTACTACTAATCTCAATTCTTTGATTCTATCCTGATTCTTTAAATTTTTTTTTCAAGTATGAATTTTATATCAAAATTTACTATATATATATTTTAAACTTTGTTAAGATAATAATGGTCATATAGAATACTAATTCTAAAAAATCAAAAAGGCTTCAGTTAGCTGCCTATACGTATCTTTTTGTTTGAGTCTCTTATCAGTTTTCTGCAGGAAATCATGGCCAGGCCCAACATCAACTGAAGTCTCAGGAAGATGATGGGGCCCCACAACAACAATTTCACGTGGACAATAATAATATCACTAAGCTGACAAACATCACCTACAGATCAGCTTGGGCTACAAACTGGTCAGAGCAATTATGAGATGGCTAGCTGAGATGATCCAGGTTCAAAGACTACTTGAACAAGACTTGAGATAAGCCTTGAACTTTGGCATTATGCTCAAACTGGACAACAAAGGATATAGCTACCTTTCCTAGAATTTGACAATTAACCCAAAATTTTTCTTTTCAGAATAAAGATACTTTTGCCCATTTTAGGAATACAACACCCACATTCTCAAAGAGGTGGTGCGGGTCGGTGGTTTTTTGGTCTTTTAATAGGTTTTGGGTCTGGGATAATTTTCATTGTTTAGGAGGGTTGGTTACAAGTTGTTGTTAAGGGTTAGGAAAAGGGCTAAGCAATGAAGATTAGATTTAAAGTTCTTGTTTTTTTTTTTTAAAAAAGGACAATTACTAGTTTTAAATACTTTACATTGGATTGGCTTTTTTATATTGTATAAAAATTATATATATTGAGATTGATATTGTTAGAAAATGCCATACATATATTTCTAATCTTGTTCAAGATATTGTACTTATACCGTTCATTTAGCAATGTAATGCAATTTGCTGATCCTTGAATGTTATTATTACCAACTATTAGGATATAAAGAAATGAAAGTTAGTAGTTAGACATTACACTCAAACTTGTAGTCATATTAGGTATGTTTTCAAGATCGAGAGGATATATTTTAGATAGACAGGTCATCTTCAAACCCTTCAGAGATCTACAGAATATGGCATTTAAAATGTTTTAATAACTTAGAAAATTTTTCTTTTTTGTTATGACTATGAGACATGTCGACTCCTGGCAGTATCAATCTACTTCAGAGAAAATATGGGCATTGAAGAAACTGCAATTGGAGTTAACTTTCATTGTGGCAAAAGTTAGCCACTGGACAACAAAGTATCCTCGAATCAACTGCTGACAAACAGGACAAAATGGACACACAGGATACGAAAAAAGGGACTATCAACTCTTGCCAAGACAAGTATGGTTGTGGCTTTATCGAAAGGCATCTTCTGAGGCCAGGACAATATGGCACCATCCCTGAAGTGGCCTTTGCAATCTGGAAAAGGTACCGTGCCCTTTTCTTCGAAGGTAGCTGAACAGACAGTGGGCTGATGACTTCTGATGTGCAGTGGAACAGCAGCTGAAACAGTTATTCTTCAAGAGTAACTAAGCTCACACCTCTCAGTGGCAGACTGGCATTTAATAGAGGGATGTGGAGAAGAATGGGATGCCAAGATGAGGCCACACACACACAGCCAAGAAGAATGGACAGCTGAATTCAAAAAACATCAACAATTTCCAGAATTTAAAATCCTGAATCATAATATGACACTAGTGGAACTCATGTATTTCTGGCTCATGCACTGCTCTCACCAAATGTGAGGTTGAACTGTTGACCTTGTGTACATCCTACTTCACAAATGAGTCTGCCAGATACGCTAAGCCTATAGGCTGAAGATGATGCTGCAACACTGCGGAGAAACCTTGGGTGACTGTCCAGGCAGTTGGCTGTTTCTGTTAACTCACATTTTTTTGGAAGCTGCTTGCATGCACTTCCTGTTTTTATTTTTTATTAGGTAATATTATTTCCTTCTTGGGTCTCTGAGGGAGTTGAAGATAGGTTATTTATATTTGAAGATTAGATAGTTATAGTTTTCCTTGTTAAGAATTTCAGAAAAGAAACTCACTAAAGAGGTGTAAGAGTATAAATTTGAAAGATATTATAAGATAGTTCTGTTAGTAATATAAGGTAGGATAGAAAGTGAATCAGGTACATTTTTGACTTAACATAATAGGATAGATAATGGAATTATTTTCTCTGAATTTGTCAAATGCAAACAAACTAGACATTGTTTAGGTATTTATTGCTTGTATATATAATATATAGTTATTGTACTTTTGTATATAGTTTTTCTTATATTAGTTATACAGTTTTTCCTTTTTTCTTTTTATTAAAATAGAAAGGAGGAAATATGGTGATATTTTATTTGTACTGAAATGTGATTTTATTTGTATGTTAATAAATAAAGTTGCCTGGGGGTCAGAGTTAATAGCAAGCCATAGCAGAAGCTGGGTGGTGATGGTGCACACCTTTAATCCCTGTCACATGACAGGCAGATTTCTGTGTGTTCAAGGATACAGCCAGCATGGAGACACACACCTTTAATCTCAATACGAACCATAGAAGACCTGGAGGTCTGTATAGACAGGCAGTGATGAGGAGGTCATGTGGTTGGGTTTACAACCAATGAGAAGGAAGAAACAGAAAGTCAATAAAAAGACAGATACACAGGAAAGTAGGTCTCTTTTGGATGGGAAAGACAACAGCAGCAGCAAAGGGTAAGGAAGGTATTTAAGTATCAGCTCTTACCTCTTGTATAATATTAGAGGGACCAGCCTTAATATTTTACATCCCAGGGGCTCAGGAGAGAGAACTACTAACGGCGAGGACTATTTCAGGAAATAGAATCTCAGCACACAGAGCTCTATCATCCACTTGCTTTAATTCCTCTGGCATAACATCCTTTATATACAGCTTCAGTTCTGTTCTCATGTCTAGCTCCTTTCTTGCCTGATTTCTCTCTATATTTATCTACTGTCCCCTCTAGGTTCTATCTTAATTCCTTCATTTAGTTCTGTCCCTTCTAGGTTCTCATCTATCTAGTTCTTTCCCCTATCAGCTCCTCTCTCGTCTCCTTCTCTCTCATCTGGCTCTTCCTCATCTTGTTCTTCCCCATCTGGCTCTTCCTCATCTTCCATCTTGTTCCTCTAGTCCTCTCTTTTAGCCCTTCAATCTGGATCTTCCCCATCTCAGTTCGTTCCTCTCAAGTTCTTACCTATCTAGTTCTTCCATTCTCTTTTCTCTTCTCCTCCCTATGCCCTGGAAGTCCCGGTATATAAAGGGAGGGTCCGAGCTAAATTGTATAAAGCTATTACTTAAATTTACCATAAGTCAGGAGACTTGTATGTGGGCTGTTATCATTGTTAGTCCTCGGAAGTTGGGCGCCCCCCTGGACGGTGTCTCCTTGTGGAATTTAAGTCAGGAGACTTGCAGGTGGGCTGTTATCATTGTTAGTCCTCGGAAGTTGGGCACCCACCTGGGTGGTGTTTCCTGTAGTCCTTGAAAGTGGCTAAGGGAGATAATCTAATTCCAGAGAAAGCCTTTCCTGAGGCTGTTCTCTAAATACCTGGAATGTGTATGTCCAGAGAGTGATCAGTCCACACTGTTAGCCCTTCTTAGGGAAAAGTCAATTGGGAAAGCTATGAAGGCACACATGATTTTCATAACAGAATACAGCTGATATATAACAAGCCAAGTAACACCAAAAACTCCTTGGGATTTGGCTTCCTCTGAAGGAAATCCCTGATCCCTCCAGGTAGTGACTTTGCCATAACCAGCTGAGTTCTTATGATATATTCCTGCGGCCTGCAGCACTTACCTACTGCTCTGACCTCTTAAGCTTTTACTCTGCATTTGGCTCTGTGTTTCTTATTTAATAAGACTATTACATCTACAGAGTAGTGCCTGTATATTTGTGTGTGTGGTGTGTGTGTGTGTGCGTGTGTGTGTTTATGTTTATGTTGAGTGTGCATTTGTATGTGTGTGAGAAAGGGAGGTGTGTGTGTGTGATGTGTCTCTGTGATGTGTGAGAACACATAAATGCTAGACCTCATATGCAGTGGCCAACGGACAACTTTCAGGACTTGTTTCTCTCTACCATGAGTTTCCAGGAACAAGCTTATTACCCTTGTATAGCAATGTCCTTTGATCTGATGAATCATCTCAAGATCTCACAAATACATGTAAATAAACTTTTTAAAATAATTGCTGGCACCTAAAGTCAGTACAATCATACTGTCATGTGTGATTGCTTGTCAAACATACAAGAACTAACTTAGATTTACTATTGAACCATCTTAGGTCAACTTCATGAGTGAGAAGATTTTAGTGCTTAAAATAATTTTATCTAAAGCAACAGTGGCTACAATTACCAAAATTCACTATATCCACTGGTCTATGCAGTTGCTAACACCAGTTTGAAACTTCTCTAGTGCTAAACATTAGCTAGATACCTTTAACATAGGACAAAGTTGGCAATTTACCATGCATACAAATTAAAATACCATCCATTAGTATAGGCAGGTGACAGGGAAGTCCTTAAACTTTAAAAAATACAGAATACATGTACTAGCAAAGAACCCCTCTACTGTGAGATTCCATGTGATGCCAAGTAGAGAGTTCTTCCTTCTGTGAAAGTCTCTAGAGCTACAAATTACAAATACCAACATTAAATCATTTTTATTCAAAATTCCATTTCCTAGGATCCATAACCTAACAGCTATGATTCACAGTAACTCAAATGATGTTGAGTAAGGTGGAGTAAGCTCTTCTTGCATTCCTGACAAGCAGCCAAATTTGGTTACCATTACTCCACACTTGGAATATTTGTTTTTAAATCCCCCATATCATCCCCCGAATTGTGTGAATGGCACAATGGATGTGACCAAATGCCCTCATGCTCTGTAGACTCTGTTATATAGCTCTCATTGGCTGAACCACTTTCATTTCTAACTCTACAAGAAGCAGTAAACCTAGCTCTTCTGATCTAACACATGTCATATAACCCCAGCACTCAGAAGCTAGGAAGAAAGCTGCCATGAATCAGTGGCCTCCTGGGCTAGATAACAAAACAACAACAAAACAATTCCATTCATGATAGTAAGGGCAGGCCTAAGAATTTCAAGTCCTTTGCAGCAAGAAAAATCACATTTGAGGTACCACTTTTTGTTCCAACTTTCTTCTCTTTTGCTATGATTAAATTCTCTAACCAAAAGGAACTGTGGTAATGAACAGGTTTACTTGATTGATATCCCTAGGTCACAGTCCATCTTTTCGGGAGCTTAGGATACAAACTCAAGCTAATAAATGAAGGCAAAACATGAGGGAACATTGCTTCCTAGCTTATTCTCTTGGCCATGCTAAGCTACCTCTCTCATCCAGCCCAGACCCACTTGCTTAGAGATATTGCCAACTTAGTCAAAGAGACTTCAAACATCAATCATAATCAACATAATCCCTTTGAGATATAGCAATCAGATATTCTGATCTAGGCACATTCTCAACTGATGTTCTCTCAGATGACTCTAGGCCATGACATGTTGACAGCTGAAGCTAATAAGGAAAAAGAGACAATAATATACAACAAGATTCTAAAGATCCAAAGCCAATGTGTTAATCATATCCAATCACTTAAGCAGCTAAAACCCAAACATAAAGACAGCAACAACTGGAAAACACAGTTGGGCAGAGGCAACTCTCTAAGATCAAGAGAGAGGGCAGATCTCTGTGAGTTCGAGGCTAGCCTGGGTTACAGAGTGAGTTCCAGGAAAGCTGCAAAGCTACACAGAGAAACCCTGCTTGAAAAACCAAAAAAAGAAAAGAAAGAAAGAGAGAGAGAAAGAAAGAAAGAAAGAAAAAGAAAGAAAGAAAGACAAAGAAAGAAAGAAAGAAAGAAAGAAAGAAAGAAAGAAAGAAAGAAAGAAAGAAAGAAAGAAAGAAAGAAGAGAAAAAGAAAATGGGTTGTGTGAGGGTGCTCCACCAAATTCGGAGAGATTCATTTGAAGCCTTCTGAGGTTTCAACTTTGTAGAACATAGTTTTGGCTACTAAAAGGATTTCATTCTCTTACAATAAAGAAAAGGATGTCAGTTAAGATCACTTAGACAACATTTTGTTTCCAATAATTGAAGGTTGCCTGTAAATCTGCATTCGAGTGAGGAAATTAAAACTTTTAAAACAAAATGCAAGAAAACAGACTTTTAAAGAATCAGTGTTCACCTAAAGCAACTTGGTTTGCTCTAATTGCTTTATAAGTCAAAAGCACTTTTGAAAACAAGTGTATTGCTATTTTTTTGCATGTGTTTGTGCATGAGAGAGTGTTTGCAGGATCTGGAATAGTAGATAGTTATGAGCCTCTCAACTCGAGTGTTGGTATCTGAACTCAGGTCATCACCAAAAAGAATATGTGCTGAGCCACCTGCCAAGACATTTTATCCAATAAACCAAAAGTCTTTCACAGATTGATAACAATATGAACAACAAAACCTCAATAAATAAAGAAGCAAATAAGTAATCCTTGGGAACATGCTGCATCAAAATTAAGATGTTGTTTATGGTAAATTTGCAGCATAAAATGAATACAATCCAACAACAGTGCCCAACAATTTATAAGAGGAAAGCTGATTACAAAGCTACATTCACAGTGGAGGCACTCAGAATGATGAATTCCTGGAATTATGTAAAATAGTACACATATTGACATAACATGACTTCTATACTTATCACAAAACTACAACAATCAAGGATGTGTACAATATTGATAAAAGAATAAAGGGGATAGAGAGAAGAAGCCAAGAACAAAGGAAGGAAAATATAGTCAACTATTAATCAAAAGACCAAAGGAAACTTAGCCAGGAAAAGTGTGATCTTGCCCAATGTTACCCAACTACCCATGATTCTATGTGTACAGAAATTAAATAAACACAGACTTCACAACTTTCACAAAATTAACTCCAAGTGACCCTTAAACTGTTATTTCTGATCCACCAGCTACTGATATTTCTTCCAAAGACAGAAGCAAACAGAGGTGATCTCCTGCTATAGCTCTGCAGCCCCTTATGCCTCCTTGTGTTTTCAGGTAAACCCAGCCCCACCGATGCCCAATCCCAAAACAACATAGAAGAATAATTTAAAATCTGCCTCCTGTCACACGGATTATGGCACAATATGTGGATTCTGCCCTATCCACCCACACAACACCATGCACACCTGAGAAACCTCTGCAGCTCAGAAACTCCTGTTTTCCCCTGAAACTAAACTTCACTGAATCACACCACTGTGGCTGGTGGTAGCAGAAAATTAGAAACATTCTAATCATCTATTGCTGAAAGGCAATCCACATCACCATCACCATATTTCTATCAGTTTCTAAACTGTTTGAAACACTTCTAAGACAAACCTGAAAGAGGAATGCAATATTCAGAACTTCTAGAAACAAGACCACAGTTTTCCAATCTGTCTTCCCATTGCACACCAAAAGCATGCCTGTGTGCTCACACTGGACAATGATATCACAGGCATCACATCCTACAATGCCAGGACTGGAGAGTCTCCCCCTCCCCAGGAAATTCATACACAGTGAGGCTCAGAGAACAAGGATGACTGCCCAGGTCACCACATGGATGAACAGAACCACAGTCTGGCTCATAGTCCATCCAAATCCCAGTAGAAAGAACAGCTTAGCAGATCTACTCTGAACACCCTATACTCACCATGGTATAGCTTGTGGTCTTCGTTACAATGCACTACAGCAGAATCTCAGGAGAATCCTGGAAAGAACCTGAAAGCTACCTGCAACTAGTACTCCTCATTGCTAAGCCTTCCAGAGTCCATCATTGGCTAGGGCTACCCAGCTGGCTACAGCAGACCAAGGGGAGAATCCTCAGAATATTAGCAGCTCCCCTACTGGGTGATCAGAGATCAAATGACTCAGACAGAATAGTCCTTCCAGCTCTGCCCTCCCAGCCCAGTAGAATGGGGCCTAGTCTAGAAAGTTTGTATTTTAGTAGGCATTCTTCTACTCTCGTAGACCACATGCTGTTCCTCGTCCAAAGCACAGGGTCCTTTGTGTGCACATTCCACTACACAGTCAATGTGAAGTACAGCAAACCCATTGCCTTGTAGCTGAGAGTCTGGCAGCCAAATACAGGTCACATACACACAGTAACTTACCGTGTGACTGATATGAAAGAAAAACAGGCCACAAATTAGACAACAATGAGGGGTGATGGCAGGCCTTGGAGACAGGAAAGAGAATGTAGATATGATGGAGTTATAATCTCAAAAAATTATTTTGAAGAGTTGAAACAGGCTTTATGGCCATGTGCTCCAGAGACTAGGGATTTGGTTTTTTGTTTGTTTGTTTGTTTGTTTGTTGTTGTTGTTGTTGTTTCGAGACAGAGTTTCTCTGTGTAGCTTTGTGCCTTTTCTGGAACTCCCTCTGTAGTCCAGGCTGGCCTCAAACTCACAGAGATCCACCTGCCTCTGCCTCCCAAGTGCTGGGATTAAAGGCGTGCAGCACCGCCACCACCCGGCGAGACTTGGGATTTGTATTAGCCCACATCAAAGATATCTCAAAACCTTTTATCTTAGGGTGTACATCTAAAAGCAGAAAAATACCAGTGTTGTTAGGCAGGGCCACAACATTTTACCCAGAACTATTTTGGTTGAAATACTGTAACCATAGCAATTTGGTTTCATAATAATCAGATTCTTGATTGCCCTGATCTGTGGACCCCAAGAAACGGCTAATCAGGATATTTATGGAGCATCTAAAATTGATCACCTAACTCCACTTTGCTAATCTCAACTACTGATGAAGTAGCAAAGCTCTCAACCACAGTCCTGCTTCTCCTTTTCTGCAGTGTGACTCTACCAGCTTCAAAGTTTGTCTATGAACTCAATTCTTGCACAGGTCCCTCTTCATTTATAAGTCCCCACTAAAAGCCAGAGAGACTGGAGATCTCTCATTAACTGGTCTATTTTTCCTTCTCACTGACCAGTCAAGGCCCAGACTGGAAGGACTTATGACACTATCTACCCAGCACTGGGCAGCAGAGGCAGGATTAGGTATTCAAAGCAATTCTCAACTACATAGCATGAAGGAAGCCTCAATTACATAGCATGAGGAAGTGATATTACAAGCTCATAGTCTCCCATGCCAGGAAGGCAGAGCCTCCCCCTCCCCAGGGAATCCACACTCAACACAGCTCAGAGGCCAAGGGTCACCACAAGGACCAAGAGAACCTCAGTCTGGCTCATGGTCCATCCCAGTCCAAGCAGCTCTGACAGCTTAGTCAACCTGCCTTTCCTGGTCTGGGGACAGTGGCCCCCACACTCACCATGGCATGGGTTGTGGTCTTCCTTACAGCTCCCTACAGCAGACCAAGGGGAGAATCCTGGAAAGAGTCTACAAACTACCTCCTACTGGTATTCCTGATTGCTAAGCCTTCCCCGAGTCCCTCATTAGCCAGGACCACCCAGCTGGGCTTCAGGACATTAGCAGTTACTCTACTGGGTGAGCAGAGATCAAATGACCCAGAGAGCAAAAACCCTCCCAGGTTTGTCCTGCCACACTATGATCAGACAGGACCCTAATCTGGGAATTTTGTAGTTTAGTAAAATCTTACATTCTCCCAGAGCATTTCCTGTTCCTCTTCTAAGGCTCAGGGTTCTATGTGTGCACATGCTGTTACACATTCAATGTCCATTGTAGCCAACCCTTTACTTCACAACTGGTAGGTCCTGCAACCAAACACAGGTCACATCCAAACAGTAACTGTTGTTAAACAAAAAGAGGCCATGGATTAGAAAACAAAGAAGGGTTTATGGGAGGGGTTGGAGGCAGGAAAGAGATAGTGGAAATAATGTAATTATAATCCGAAATAATTCTGTTATGACCATGTGCTCCAAGGCTAGAGATTTGTATTAGGGCACACCAAATACTACTCGCATCATTTCTCTTGGAGTATGCATCTTAAACCTGAAAAACACAGTCATGTTAGGCAGGGCCACACCATTTTATCCAGTGTGTCTATTTAAGTTGAACTGGTGTAACTACAGTATTTTGGTTTCATGAAAATTCAGTTCTTTGCCCAGATTCTTGATTGCCTGGTCTGTGGACCCAAGAAATGGTCAGTCAGGACATTTATTGATCATCTACAATTGATTACCTCACTACTCATTTCTAATGTCAACTACTGTCACAGCAGAAAAGCTTTCACCCTCTTTCTAATCCAACCCTCTCTGTGCTGTGACTACACCTGCTTTACAGTTGGTCAGTGAACTCATTTTTACACAGGTCCCACTTCATTTGTAAATTCACAATAAAATCTATCGAAGTTCACTGGTCTATTTTTCCTTCCCACAGACCAGTCAAGGCCTAGCCTAGAAGGTGTTGAGGACTGTCTTTCTAGTACTGGGCAGCACAGGCAGGATTTGGTGTTCAAAGCATTCCTCAATCAGACAGTGTGAGGCAAGCCTGAGCTACAGAAGGCATTGATCTAAACCAGTGGTTCTCAAACTTCCTAATGCTGTGACCTTTCATTTTCTATTTTTTATTTATTTATTTATTTATTTACTTTGGTTTTTCAAGACAGGGTTTCTCTGTGTAGCTTTGTGCCTTTCCAGGAACTCACTCTGTAGCCCAGGCTGGCCTCAAACTCACAAAGATCCACCTGGCTCTGCCTCCCGTGTGCTGGGATTAAAGGCGTAAGCCACCGCCACCCAGCTTCTGTGACCTTTTAATATAGTTCCTCATGATGTGGTGACCCACCACCACTATAAAATTATTTTTACTGTTACTTCACAACTATATTTTTGCTACTCTTACGAATTATAATATAAATATCTGCTCTTTCCAATAGTCTTAGGCCAGTACTGTGATAGGGTCATTTGATCCCATAAAGGGAGCCGTGACCACCGAGGTTGAGAAGCACTGCTTTAAACTGACATGAATAAATATATAAATAAACAGCCCTTAAGAAAAAAAAATGGAATGAAATTCTTAAACTGGGAAACATTGAAAAACAAAAAAATAGCAGTAATGCATTTAAAGAAAACAAAATTTTTAAATGATACCCAAAATTAATGTTTTAAAATGATAAAAATAATTGGAAGAACATTTAGCTATACTGACTTTGAAATGGAGTAGGCATTCCCTGGCAGAGAGAATGCCATTAATAAGACACTGCATGACCTTGTACTATGTAAAATATTAGCCATTGAGTGCTGTACGATAACACATGGAGTTATAACCAATGGCCTGTGTCTCAAACCTCTCAGCTGTCTTAACCGTGTCAACTAGGATTGCACATATCTGCATAGGAGAGTTTGCTAATTGGAAACTGAATGCTTAGTAGTTAAAGCTATCCTCCCTAGATTGTACACCCACCAATTCTGTCTGTCTTCATTCACATAGAAGGAATTAATACATGCAGGGAAATTACACAGAAAGTCACTCAACATGCCCATCAGTTCTTTGTAATGGAGACCTCTGCAGCTCAGTGTCTTCAACTTCAGTCTGTGATCTAGCTTTTGTCTAGTCTGTTTCCCCCTGCAGTGTACACAGTACACTGTTCCTCCTCTTCTGGTCTGCAGGGAGAAGCCATGCTCCACACACAAATCCTTTCCCTATTCTGCAAATGGACAGTCTACTATATGACTCAAACTGGCAAATTTAGAACTCCCTCGTGCTGTAGACATGTAATCCAAGATTTAGGGTGGTTAGTCAGGAGGATAGCAAGGGCAATGCCCTTTGGGGCTACAGACAGGGTTCAAGTTCACCTCAGTCAACATAGAAGACCTTGACTCAAAACTGCTTTTCAAAAAGACTGGAGATGCTGTTGTTCTGGAATTAATATACCTTTATGGCACACCAGGACTTAATGTTGGTTTTGACCCTGTAGTGGTCCCTTGAGCAGCATTTAGATGCCAGTTTTTTTTTAATGGAGGAATGGGCCTTTCTGCTGGTTGTAAATCAGGGTTACCTCCTTTTCTTTCTTTCTTTCTTTCTTTCTTTCTTTCTTTCTTTCTTTCTTTCTTTCTTTCTTTCTTTTTTTTTTGGTTTGCTTTTTTTTGTTTGTTTTTGTTTTTGTTTTTTTTTTCAGACAGGGTTTCTCTGTGTACCTTTGTGCCTTTCCTGGGACTCACTCTGTAGCCCAGGCTGGCCTCAAACTCACAGAGATCCACCTGGCTCTGCCTCCCAAGTGCTGGGATTAAAGGCGGGCACACTGCCCGGCTGGGTTACCTCCTTTGTAATGGGAATATAGCTGGTTAATCTACACTGGGGAACAAACATTTACATCTTATCATACTCATCTCTAACAGGCATAGTTAGCATACTACTTACCTTTGGGGTATTTGTGATGCAGCCCTCCCTTACCTAAATTCTACTTTGTGACTTAATGTCTCCTAAGAACTGGTATAAGAACTCCTTATACCATCAATTATATTACCATCAATTCTACTTTTTCTACATCACAGTTTAGCAGTGGAGTGCTACTCTACACAGGAAATACTGTCTACAACTTCCACAGAATTAACGCCAGATGGATTCTAAATCTAAATGTTAGATGTTCAAAGTGCAGAACTTCTGGAAGATACTAGAGGAACCAGGGCTCTCTCAGTTTGGCCAATCTGTGTACCATAGCAGCAACGCAAGCGCTAAGGGTGCTGCCTTTTCACAGTGATGTCAACAAGGATATTTCAAAGCACAGTCTCGCTCCCAATGCTCTGCACAGATGCAGCTGGTAGAGTGAAGTTACTCAGATGCTGCCAGCTGGCCCTGGGAATTGCAAAGACCACACAGAACCATGCAGAACCATACTGGACCATGCAGGAGTAGGCAAGAGCATGCGAAACTCTGCATCTGGCCACTGACTCCCACCCATTCAGGGAGGTTCCCACCACACTAGCTCCCATGGCTCAACTAGCAGCTCCTCCCAGTCTGGGGATAGCAGCCCCTGCTCACCATGCCGTGGTTTTCCAGCTCGCCCATGCTCTCTGCAAAGCTCCCTGCAGCAGCTGTCACAGCACCGTACACAAAACCACTGGCGCCTGCTTCTGAAGCTGGCAGCCGGAAGGACCCTGCACAACTTCTGACTGGCAGGTCGCCTGGAGTGCCTGATTGGCTAGTGAGGTCTGAGTGACAAGAGCACCTCCCATAGGGTTACACTGTGCTTAAAGACACACGCACGCGCACACACGCGCGCACACACACACACACACACACACACACACACACACACACGCGCGCGCGCGCGCGCTCAGGCACGCACACACGTTCCTGTTCCTGTCTTCCACCCCAGACAAAGACCTTTTCTAGGTTAACAGAGATAAGCATTTCAATAGCCCTTGCCCCTGGCTCCTAAAGCAGACCCTGCTATCTTCCTGCTCTCCAGAGGCACTTCCTTTTCTTCCTCCTGGACACAATGTGGCTAGATAGCTTATACAACCCACTATACTATATAGGATGGAGTGATTCCTTATCAAACAGGTTGAAGGGTACCTAGAATATTAACAACTAAAAAGAGATTTAAGAGCACAAAAGGAGATGTTTGTTATGTGACTTCACACTGAGGTCAGGTGAACTGAAGGTGCTTTTTACCTGGTTGTCACAGGGACTTCAGACAACCAGGAAAGAAAAGCAGGAACTTGATCACAAGTCTTTCTCCTATCAGAAAGCTGGATGGTGGCTATTGTACCATCCAGAGACCCCCAAAGATCACCAAGAGAACAAATCTGATGAAAACCAAAGAGTCTTTTTATTGTTTTGAGTTAACCTGGGTGTCTCTGTCCATCTGACACAGCAGCAGAACAGGAAAGACCATGAAGAGCCATCAAGCAGGGTTTTTAATAATGGTTAGGGTAGAGGATCTGGGGAATTCCAATTCTATATAGTTACTAGCTCAGGACTGGTGCCTACTTCAAGTTAGAGATGCTTGGTTTGAACTGATTGGAGAGTTGCAGCTGCAAGGAAATTGCCATATCTTCTAGCAATCTATGTTATTGTATCCCACAGGACATATCTGTTGCTTTGTTTATTATACCAGTGATGTTATATCATATCCTTTCGGTTATGGCAGAAAATGTCTGGTGTGCACCTCCTAATTGTGTGGGTCTAGCACCATTATTAAAAACCCTGCTTGATGGCTCTTCATGGTCTTTCCTGTTCTGCTGCTGTGTCAGATGGACAGAGACACCCAGGTTAACTCAAAACAATAAAAAGACTCTTTGGTTTTCATCAGATTTGTTCTCTTGGTGATCTTTGGGGGTCTCTGGATGGTACAATAGCCACCATCCAGCTTTCTGATAGGAGAAAGACTTGTGATCAAGTTCCTGCTTTTCTTTCCTGGTTGTCTGAAGTCCCTGTGACAACCAGGTAAAAAGCACCTTCAGTTCACCTGACCTCAGTGTGAAGTCACATAACAAACATCTCCTTTTGTGCTCTTAAATCTCTTTTTAGTTGTTAATATTCTAGGTACCCTTCAACCTGTTTGATAAGGAATCACTCCATCCTATATAGTATAGTGGGTTGTATAAGCTATCTAGCCACATTGTGTCCAGGAGGAAGAAAAGGAAGTGCCTCTGGAGAGCAGGAAGATAGCAGGGTCTGCTTTAGGAGCCAGGGGCAAGGGCTATTGAAATGCTTATCTCTGTTAACCTAGAAAAGGTCTTTGTCTGGGGTGGAAGACAGGAACAGGAACGTGTGTGCGTGCCTGAGCGCGCGCGCGCGCGCGTGTGTGTGTGTGTGTGTGTGTGTGTGTGTGTGTGTCGCGCGTGTGTGCGCGTGCGTGTGTCTTTAAGCACAGTGTAACCCTATGGGAGGTGCTCTTGTCACTCAGACCTCACTAGCCAATCAGGCACTCCAGGCGACCTGCCAGTCAGAAGTTGTGCAGGGTCCTTCCGGCTGCCAGCTTCAGAAGCAGGCGCCAGTGGTTTTGTGTACGGTGCTGTGACAGCTGCTGCAGGGAGCTTTGCAGAGAGCATGGGCGAGCTGGAAAACCACGGCATGGTGAGCAGGGGCTGCTATCCCCAGACTGGGAGGAGCTGCTAGTTGAGCCATGGGAGCTAGTGTGGTGGGAACCTCCCTGAATGGGTGGGAGTCAGTGGCCAGATGCAGAGTTTCGCATGCTCTTGCCTACTCCTGCATGGTCCAGTATGGTTCTGCATGGTTCTGTGTGGTCTTTGCAATTCCCAGGGCCAGCTGGCAGCATCTGAGTAACTTCACTCTACCAGCTGCATCTGTGCAGAGCATTGGGAGCGAGACTGTGCTTTGAAATATCCTTGTTGACATCACTGTGAAAAGGCAGCACCCTTAGCGCTTGCGTTGCTGCTATGGTACACAGATTGGCCAAACTGAGAGAGCCCTGGTTCCTCTAGTATCTTCCAGAAGTTCTGCACTTTGAACATCTAACATTTAGATTTAGAATCCATCTGGCGTTAATTCTGTGGAAGTTGTAGACAGTATTTCCTGTGTAGAGTAGCACTCCACTGCTAAACTGTGATGTAGAAAAAGTAGAATTGATGGTAATATAATTGATGGTATAAGGAGTTCTTATACCAGTTCTTAGGAGACATTAAGTCACAAAGTAGAATTTAGGTAAGGGAGGGCTGCATCACAAATACCCCAAAGGTAAGTAGTATGCTAACTATGCCTGTTAGAGATGAGTATGATAAGATGTAAATGTTTGTTCCCCAGTGTAGATTAACCAGCTATATTCCCATTACAAAGGAGGTAACCCAGCCGGGCAGTGTGCCCGCCTTTAATCCCAGCACTTGGGAGGCAGAGCCAGGTGGATCTCTGTGAGTTTGAGGCCAGCCTGGGCTACAGAGTGAGTCCCAGGAAAGGCACAAAGGTACACAGAGAAACCCTGTCTGAAAAAAAAAACAAAAACAAAAACAAACAAAAAAAAGCAAACCAAAAAAAAAAAAGAAAGAAAGAAAGAAAGAAAGAAAGAAAGAAAGAAAGAAAGAAAGAAAGAAAGAAAAGGAGGTAACCCTGATTTACAACCAGCAGAAAGGCCCATTCCTCCATTAAAAAAAAACTGGCATCTAAATGCTGCTCAAGGGACCACTACAGGGTCAAAACCAACATTAAGTCCTGGTGTGCCATAAAGGTATATTAATTCCAGAACAACAGCATCTCCAGTCTTTTTGAAAAGCAGTTTTGAGTCAAGGTCTTCTATGTTGACTGAGGTGAACTTGAACCCTGTCTGTAGCCCCAAAGGGCATTGCCCTTGCTATCCTCCTGACTAACCACCCTAAATCTTGGATTACATGTCTACAGCACGAGGGAGTTCTAAATTTGCCAGTTTGAGTCATATAGTAGACTGTCCATTTGCAGAATAGGGAAAGGATTTGTGTGTGGAGCATGGCTTCTCCCTGCAGACCAGAAGAGGAGGAACAGTGTACTGTGTACACTGCAGGGGGAAACAGACTAGACAAAAGCTAGATCACAGACTGAAGTTGAAGACACTGAGCTGCAGAGGTCTCCATTACAAAGAACTGATGGGCATGTTGAGTGACTTTCTGTGTAATTTCCCTGCATGTATTAATTCCTTCTATGTGAATGAAGACAGACAGAATTGGTGGGTGTACAATCTAGGGAGGATAGCTTTAACTACTAAGCATTCAGTTTCCAATTAGCAAACTCTCCTATGCAGATATGTGCAATCCTAGTTGACACGGTTAAGACAGCTGAGAGGTTTGAGACACAGGCCATTGGTTATAACTCCATGTGTTATCGTACAGCACTCAATGGCTAATATTTTACATAGTACAAGGTCATGCAGTGTCTTATTAATGGCATTCTCTCTGCCAGGGAATGCCTACTCCATTTCAAAGTCAGTATAGCTAAATGTTCTTCCAATTATTTTTATCATTTTAAAACATTAATTTTGGGTATCATTTAAAAATTTTGTTTTCTTTAAATGCATTACTGCTATTTTTTTGTTTTTCAATGTTTCCCAGTTTAAGAATTTCATTCCATTTTTTTTTCTTAAGGGCTGTTTATTTATATATTTATTCATGTCAGTTTAAAGCAGTGCTTCTCAACCTCGGTGGTCACGGCTCCCTTTATGGGATCAAATGACCCTATCACAGTACTGGCCTAAGACTATTGGAAAGAGCAGATATTTATATTATAATTCGTAAGAGTAGCAAAAATATAGTTGTGAAGTAACAGTAAAAATAATTTTATAGTGGTGGTGGGTCACCACATCATGAGGAACTATATTAAAAGGTCACAGAAGCTGGGTGGCGGTGGCTTACGCCTTTAATCCCAGCACACGGGAGGCAGAGCCAGGTGGATCTTTGTGAGTTTGAGGCCAGCCTGGGCTACAGAGTGAGTTCCTGGAAAGGCACAAAGCTACACAGAGAAACCCTGTCTTGAAAAACCAAAGTAAATAAATAAATAAATAAATAAAAAATAGAAAATGAAAGGTCACAGCATTAGGAAGTTTGAGAACCACTGGTTTAGATCAATGCCTTCTGTAGCTCAGGCTTGCCTCACACTGTCTGATTGAGGAATGCTTTGAACACCAAATCCTGCCTGTGCTGCCCAGTACTAGAAAGACAGTCCTCAACACCTTCTAGGCTAGGCCTTGACTGGTCTGTGGGAAGGAAAAATAGACCAGTGAACTTCGATAGATTTTATTGTGAATTTACAAATGAAGTGGGACCTGTGTAAAAATGAGTTCACTGACCAACTGTAAAGCAGGTGTAGTCACAGCACAGAGAGGGTTGGATTAGAAAGAGGGTGAAAGCTTTTCTGCTGTGACAGTAGTTGACATTAGAAATGAGTAGTGAGGTAATCAATTGTAGATGATCAATAAATGTCCTGACTGACCATTTCTTGGGTCCACAGACCAGGCAATCAAGAATCTGGGCAAAGAACTGAATTTTCATGAAACCAAAATACTGTAGTTACACCAGTTCAACTTAAATAGACACACTGGATAAAATGGTGTGGCCCTGCCTAACATGACTGTGTTTTTCAGGTTTAAGATGCATACTCCAAGAGAAATGATGCGAGTAGTATTTGGTGTGCCCTAATACAAATCTCTAGCCTTGGAGCACATGGTCATAACAGAATTATTTCGGATTATAATTACATTATTTCCACTATCTCTTTCCTGCCTCCAACCCCTCCCATAAACCCTTCTTTGTTTTCTAATCCATGGCCTCTTTTTGTTTAACAACAGTTACTGTTTGGATGTGACCTGTGTTTGGTTGCAGGACCTACCAGTTGTGAAGTAAAGGGTTGGCTACAATGGACATTGAATGTGTAACAGCATGTGCACACATAGAACCCTGAGCCTTAGAAGAGGAACAGGAAATGCTCTGGGAGAATGTAAGATTTTACTAAACTACAAAATTCCCAGATTAGGGTCCTGTCTGATCATAGTGTGGCAGGACAAACCTGGGAGGGTTTTTGCTCTCTGGGTCATTTGATCTCTGCTCACCCAGTAGAGTAACTGCTAATGTCCTGAAGCCCAGCTGGGTGGTCCTGGCTAATGAGGGACTCGGGGAAGGCTTAGCAATCAGGAATACCAGTAGGAGGTAGTTTGTAGACTCTTTCCAGGATTCTCCCCTTGGTCTGCTGTAGGGAGCTGTAAGGAAGACCACAACCCATGCCATGGTGAGTGTGGGGGCCACTGTCCCCAGACCAGGAAAGGCAGGTTGACTAAGCTGTCAGAGCTGCTTGGACTGGGATGGACCATGAGCCAGACTGAGGTTCTCTTGGTCCTTGTGGTGACCCTTGGCCTCTGAGCTGTGTTGAGTGTGGATTCCCTGGGGAGGGGGAGGCTCTGCCTTCCTGGCATGGGAGACTATGAGCTTGTAATATCACTTCCTCATGCTATGTAATTGAGGCTTCCTTCATGCTATGTAGTTGAGAATTGCTTTGAATACCTAATCCTGCCTCTGCTGCCCAGTGCTGGGTAGATAGTGTCATAAGTCCTTCCAGTCTGGGCCTTGACTGGTCAGTGAGAAGGAAAAATAGACCAGTTAATGAGAGATCTCCAGTCTCTCTGGCTTTTAGTGGGGACTTATAAATGAAGAGGGACCTGTGCAAGAATTGAGTTCATAGACAAACTTTGAAGCTGGTAGAGTCACACTGCAGAAAAGGAGAAGCAGGACTGTGGTTGAGAGCTTTGCTACTTCATCAGTAGTTGAGATTAGCAAAGTGGAGTTAGGTGATCAATTTTAGATGCTCCATAAATATCCTGATTAGCCGTTTCTTGGGGTCCACAGATCAGGGCAATCAAGAATCTGATTATTATGAAACCAAATTGCTATGGTTACAGTATTTCAACCAAAATAGTTCTGGGTAAAATGTTGTGGCCCTGCCTAACAACACTGGTATTTTTCTGCTTTTAGATGTACACCCTAAGATAAAAGGTTTTGAGATATCTTTGATGTGGGCTAATACAAATCCCAAGTCTCGCCGGGTGGTGGCAGTGCTGCACGCCTTTAATCCCAGCACTTGGGAGGCAGAGGCAGGTGGATCTCTGTGAGTTTGAGGCCAGCCTGGACTACAGAGGGAGTTCCAGAAAAGGCACAAAGCTACACAGAGAAACTCTGTCTCGAAACAACAACAACAACAACAAACAAACAAACAAACAAACAAAAAACCAAATCCCTAGTCTCTGGAGCACATGGCCATAAAGCCTGTTTCAACTCTTCAAAATAATTTTTTGAGATTATAACTCCATCATATCTACATTCTCTTTCCTGTCTCCAAGGCCTGCCATCACCCCTCATTGTTGTCTAATTTGTGGCCTGTTTTTCTTTCATATCAGTCACACGGTAAGTTACTGTGTGTATGTGACCTGTATTTGGCTGCCAGACTCTCAGCTACAAGGCAATGGGTTTGCTGTACTTCACATTGACTGTGTAGTGGAATGTGCACACAAAGGACCCTGTGCTTTGGACGAGGAACAGCATGTGGTCTACGAGAGTAGAAGAATGCCTACTAAAATACAAACTTTCTAGACTAGGCCCCATTCTACTGGGCTGGGAGGGCAGAGCTGGAAGGACTATTCTGTCTGAGTCATTTGATCTCTGATCACCCAGTAGGGGAGCTGCTAATATTCTGAGGATTCTCCCCTTGGTCTGCTGTAGCCAGCTGGGTAGCCCTAGCCAATGATGGACTCTGGAAGGCTTAGCAATGAGGAGTACTAGTTGCAGGTAGCTTTCAGGTTCTTTCCAGGATTCTCCTGAGATTCTGCTGTAGTGCATTGTAACGAAGACCACAAGCTATACCATGGTGAGTATAGGGTGTTCAGAGTAGATCTGCTAAGCTGTTCTTTCTACTGGGATTTGGATGGACTATGAGCCAGACTGTGGTTCTGTTCATCCATGTGGTGACCTGGGCAGTCATCCTTGTTCTCTGAGCCTCACTGTGTATGAATTTCCTGGGGAGGGGGAGACTCTCCAGTCCTGGCATTGTAGGATGTGATGCCTGTGATATCATTGTCCAGTGTGAGCACACAGGCATGCTTTTGGTGTGCAATGGGAAGACAGATTGGAAAACTGTGGTCTTGTTTCTAGAAGTTCTGAATATTGCATTCCTCTTTCAGGTTTGTCTTAGAAGTGTTTCAAACAGTTTAGAAACTGATAGAAATATGGTGATGGTGATGTGGATTGCCTTTCAGCAATAGATGATTAGAATGTTTCTAATTTTCTGCTACCACCAGCCACAGTGGTGTGATTCAGTGAAGTTTAGTTTCAGGGGAAAACAGGAGTTTCTGAGCTGCAGAGGTTTCTCAGGTGTGCATGGTGTTGTGTGGGTGGATAGGGCAGAATCCACATATTGTGCCATAATCCGTGTGACAGGAGGCAGATTTTAAATTATTCTTCTATGTTGTTTTGGGATTGGGCATCGGTGGGGCTGGGTTTACCTGAAAACACAAGGAGGCATAAGGGGCTGCAGAGCTATAGCAGGAGATCACCTCTGTTTGCTTCTGTCTTTGGAAGAAATATCAGTAGCTGGTGGATCAGAAATAACAGTTTAAGGGTCACTTGGAGTTAATTTTGTGAAAGTTGTGAAGTCTGTGTTTATTTAATTTCTGTACACATAGAATCATGGGTAGTTGGGTAACATTGGGGCAAGATCACACTTTTCCTGGCTAAGTTTCCTTTGGTCTTTTGATTAATAGTTGACTATATTTTCCTTCCTTTGTTCTTGGCTTCTTCTCTCTATCCCCTTTATTCTTTTATCAATATTGTACACATCCATGATTGTTGTAGTTTTTGTGATAAGTATAGAAGTCATGTTATGTCAATATGTGTACTATTTTACATAATTCCAGGAAATTCATCATTCTGAGTGCCTCCACTGTGAATGTAGCTTTGTAATCAGCTTTCCTCTTATAAATTGTTGGGCACTGTCTGTTGGATTGTATTCATTTTATGCTGCAAATTTACCATAAACAACATCTTAATTTTGATGCAGCATGTTCCCAAGGATTACTTATTTGCTTCTTTATTTATTGAGTGTTTTGTTGTTCATATTGTTATCAATCTGTGAAAGACTTTTGGTTTATTGGATAAATGTCTTGGCAGGTGGCTCAGCACATATTCTTTTTGGTGATGACCTGAGTTCAGATACAACACTCGAGTTGAAGGAGGCTCATAACTATCTACTATTCCAGATCCTGCAAACACTCTCTCATGCACAAACACATGCAAAAAAATAGCAATACACTTGTTTTCAAAAGTGCTTTTGACTTATAAAGCAATTAGAGCAAA